>NW_022436957.1:19855535-19860425 GCF_009761245.1 Sapajus apella
TAAAAAAAAAAAAAAAAAAAAAAAAAAAAAAAAAAAAAAAAAAAAGACGATAAATAGGCTGGGCAAGGTGGCTCACGCCTGTAATCCCAGCACTTTGGGAGGCCGAGGCAGGCGGATCATGAAGTCGAGAGATCCAGACCATCCTGGCCAACATGGTGAAACCTCATTTCTACTAAAAATACAAAAATTAGCTGGGCATGGTGGCACACACCTGTAGTCTCTAGTTGCTCAGGAGACTGAGGCAGTAGAATCATTTGAACCCGGGAGACAGAGGTTGCAGTGAGCCAAGATCGCGCCACTACTGCACTCCAGCCTGGTGACAGAGAGAGAGTCTGTCTCAAAAAAAAAAAAAAGAAGATAAAGAACCCAATTTAGTCAAAGCAAGGCTAATAATAATGAAAAAAAAAAAAAAACAATTTAAAAATGGGAGGCTGAAGTGGGATGACTGCTTGAGCTCTGGAGTTTGGGACCAGCCTGGGCAACATAGTGAGACCCTGTCTCTATTTGAAAAAATTTTTTAATTTTTCCAAAAATAAAATGGGCACCCAGCCGGGTGCAGTGGCTCACATCTGTAATCCCAGCACTTTGGGACGCTGAGGCAGGTGGACCACTTGAGCCCAGGAGTTTGAGACCATCCTGGGCAACATACTGAGATCTTATCTCTACAAAAAATTTAAAAATTAGCCAGGCATGGTGGTGCATGCCTGTGGTCCCAGCTACTCGAGAGGCTGAGGTAGGAGAATCACTTGAGCCTAGGAGGTTGATGCTGCAATGAGTCATGATTATGCCACTGCACTCCAGCCTGGGTGACAGAGCGAGACTCTGTCTCAAAAAAAAGGGGGGGCTGGACACTAACCGGGGCAACACAGCAACATTCCATCTCTACAAAAAGATCAAAAATTGGCTGGGCATGGTGGCATGCCACTGTACTCCCAGCTACTTGTGAGGCTGAAGCAGGAGGATCATTTGAGCCCAGGAGTTCAAGGCTGCAGTGGGCTATGATTGCACCACTGCACACTAGCCTAGATGACAGAGCAAGGCTCTGTCTCTCTCTTTTTTTTTTTTTTTAAGACGGGGTTTCACCATGTTGATCAGGCTAGTCTTGAACTCCCGACCTCAGGTGATCCACCCGCCTTGGCCTCCAAAGTGCTTGGATTACAGGCATAAGCCACCACACCCGGCCCTGCCCTGTCTCTAAAAAAATAAATAAATAAAAATTAAAGTGGGCAAAATATTTGAATAGACATTTTACCAAAGAAAAGATATGAATGGCTTAATGAGTACATGAAAAGATGCACTGGGCGCGGTGGCTCACGCCTGTAATCCCAGCACTTTGGGAAGCCGAGGCGGGTGGATCACTAGGTCAAGAGATCAAGACCATCCTGGTCAACATGGTGAAACCCCGTCTCTACTAAAAATACAAAAAATTAGCTGGGCATGGTGGTGCGTGCCTGTAGTCCTGGCTACTCGGGAGGCTGAGGCAGGAGAATTGCCTGAACCCAGGAGGCGGAGGTTGCGGTGAGCCAAGATTGCGCCATTGCACTCCAGCCTGGGTAACAAGAGCGAAACTCCGTCTCAAAAAAAAAAAAAAAGAAAAAAACGAAGAAAAGATGCTGAACATCCATTAGTCATTACAGAAATGCAAATTAAAACCACACCAAGGCCAGGCACCGTGACTCACACCTGTAATCCCAGCACTTTGGGAGGCCGAGGTAGGCAGATCACCTGAGGTCAGGAGTTCGAGACCAGCCTGACCAGCATGGAGAAACCCCGTCTCTACTAAAACTACAAAATTAGCTGGGCGTGGTGGCACATGCCTATAATCCCAGCTACTCGGGAGGCCAAGGCAGGAGAATCACTTGAACATGGGAGGCAAAGGTTGTGGTGAGCTGAGATCGTGCCATTGCACTCCAGCCTGGACAACAAGAGCAAAACCCTGTCTCAAAAAAAAAAAGAAAGAAAGAAACGAAAGGAGGGAGGGAGGGAGGGGAGGAAGGAAGGAAGGAAGGAAGGAAAGAAGGAAAGAAAAAAAAAAGAAAGGCAGGAGGATTGCTTGAGGCCAGGAATTTGAGACCAGCCTGGGCAACAGAGCAAGATCCCATCTTTCCTTTAAAAAAGAAAAAAAAAAATAAACGAATGTCTCTTGGTCCTAAACAAAGAGACAATTACAAATGTTGGTGAGGGGCTGGGTATGGTGACTTACACCTGTAATCCCACCACTTTAGGAGGCTGAGGTGGGCGGATCACCTCAAGTCAGGAGTTCGAGGCCAGCCTGGCCAACATGGTAAAACCCCATCTCTACTAAAAATACAAAAATGAGCTGCGAGTGGTGGCACGCGCCTGTAGTCCCAGCTAATCCCAGGCTGAGGCAGGAGAATCACTTGCATCTGGGAGGTGGAGGTTGCAGTATGCTGAGCTTGCACCACTGCACTGTAGCCTGGGCAACAGAGTAAGACTCTGTCTCAAAAACAAAACAAAACAAAACAAAAAACAAGTGTTGGTGAGGATGTGGAGAAACTGGAACCTTCTTCATACACTGTTGATGGGAATGTAATATTGTACAGCCATTTGGGGAAACAATTGAAATGTTTCTCAAACTTTTTTTTTTTTTTTGAGACAGAGCCTCACACTGTCTCCCAGGCTGGAGTGCAATGGCACAATCTTGGCTCACTGCAACCTCCGCCTCCCTGATTCAAGCAATTCTCCCACCTCAGCCTCCTGAGCAGCTGGGACTACAAGCGCCCACTGCCACGCCTGGCTAATTTTTCCATTTTTAGTAGATAGGGTTTCATCATGTTGGCTAGGCCGGTCTTGAACTCCTGACCTCCGGTAATCCGGCTGCCTAGGCCTCCCAAAGTGCTGGGATTACACGTGTGAATCACTGCACCCAGCCTGTTTCTCACACTATTAAACCTATATTTACCATAGAACTCAGCAATTCTACAGCTAATTTGGTTTTTTGTTTGTTTTTTTGAGACGGAGTTTCGCTTTTGTTACCCAGGCTGGAGTGCAATGGCGCGATCTTGGCTCACTGCAACCTCCGCCTCCTGGGTTCAGGCAATTCTTCTGCCCCAGCCTCCTGAGTCGCTGGGATTACAGGCACACGCCACCATGCCCAGCTAATTTTTGTATTTTTAGTAGAGACGGGGTTTCACCATGTTGACCAGGATGGTCTCGATCTCTTGACCTCGTGATCCACCCGCCTCGGCCTCCCACAGTGCTGGGATTACAGGCTTGAGCCACCGCGCCCGGCCTTTTGTTTGTTTTTTTAGACAGCCTTGCTCTGTCACCCAGGTTGGAGTGCAATGACACGATCTCAGCTCACCACAACCTCCGCCTCCCGGATTCAAGCAATTCTCCTGCCTCAGCCTCCGGAGTAGCTGGGACTACAGCTGCATGCCACCATGCCTGGCTAATTTTTTGTATTTTTAACAGAGACGGGGTTTCACCATGTTAGCCAGGATGGTCTCTATCTCCTGACCACATGATCCACCCGCCTCGGCCTCCCAAAGTCCTGAGATTAGTCATAAAAACTTGTACACAAATGTTCATTAGCAGAATTATTCACAATAGCCAAAAAGTGAAAACAATCCAAATATCTATTCAACTGGTGAATGGATCAATAAAATGTGATATGAAATTTTATTCAACATCAAAAAGGAATGAACTGATACATGCTACAACATGGATGAGCCTCAAAATCATGATGCTAAGTGAAAGAAGTCAGACACAGAAGACCACATATTATATGATTCCATTTAAATGAAATGTCCACAATAGGCAAATCTTCAGGGAAAGAAAATCCATTAGTAATTGCCTGGGACTGGAGGTGGGAAAAGGGACTGAATGAACATACATGCAAAGGATTTCTTTGGGGTGATGGAAATGTTCCAAATCTGGATTGTGGTGATGGTTATACAACTCTGTAAACTCACTAAAAATCATGGAATTGTGTAATTAAAATTTGTGAATTCTATTTTATTTTATTTATTTTTCGAGACTGATTCTTGATCTGTTGCCCAGACTGGAGTGCAGTGGCGTGATCTAGGCTCATTGAAACCTCCGTCTTCCAGGTGCAAGTGATTCTCCTCCCTCAGGCTCCCAAGTAGCTGGAATTACAGGCTTGGGTCACTTTGCCTGGCTAATTTTTGTAGTTTTAGTAGAGACAGGGTTTTACCATGTGGGCCAGACCAATCTCAAACTCCTGACCTCAAGTGATCTGCCTGCCCCAGGCTCCCAGAGTGCTTGGATTACAGCCAGGAGCCACTCCACCTGGCCTAAAATTGGTGAATTTTATAGCATGTAAATTTAATCTCAATAAAGCTTTTTTTTTTTTTTTAATAAGAAAAAGAAAGAGTATATTCGACTGGGCCCAGTGCCTCATGCTTGTAATCCCAATACTTTGGGAGGCCGAGGCAGGCGGATCACAAGATCAGGAGTTTGAGACCAGCCTGGCCAACATGGCGAAACCCTGTCTCTACTAAAAATACAAAAAATTAGCCGGGCGTGGTGGCAGGTGCCTGTAATCCCAGCTACTTGGGAGGCTGAGGCAGGAAAATTGCTTGAACCTGGGAGGTGGAGGTTGCAGTGAGCCGAGATCGTGCCATTGTACTCCAGCCTGGGCAACAAGAGCAAAATTCTGTCTCGAAAAAGAAAAAAATAGAGTATATTCATACTTGACTATGAATCCCAGCTCTGCTACTTACTAGCTGGACATGTTATTCAATCTTTCTAGGACTGTTTTCTTCTCTGTAAAATGGGAATAACAGTATCTATACGTTGGATTTTGTGAGAATTAAAGTTAATATTTGTTCGGCTGGTGCCAATAATTGTTAACTATATACTTTTTTTTTTTTTTTTTTTTTTTTTTTTTTTTTTAGACGGGGTTTT
>NW_022436957.1:19865425-19867905 GCF_009761245.1 Sapajus apella
AGGAGGCTGAGGCAGGAGAATTGCCTGAACCCAGGAGGCGGAGGTTGCGGTGAGCCGAGATCGCGCCATTGCACTCCAGCCTGGGCAACAAGAGCGAAACTCCGTCTCAAAAAAGAAAAAAAAAAAAAGCATATTATTATTCTTTCGATTGACAATTGATTTTATTATTTATTTTTGTTTTTGAGATAGGGTCTCCTCTGTTGCCCAGGCTGGAGTGCAGTGGCTCAATCATGGCTCACTGCAGCCTCAACCTCCTGGCCTCTAGTGATCCTTCCACTTCATTCTCCCTAGTAGCTGGGACTAAAGGTGTGAGCCACTGTGTCCAGCTAATTTTTATATTTTTTGTAGAGATGGGGGTCTCCCTATGTTTCCCAGACTGGTCTGGAACTCCTGGGCTCAAGTGATCCTCTGGCTTTGGCTTCCCAAATTGCTAGGATTAAAGGCATGAACCACCATGCCTGGCCAGGATTTTTTTTTTTTTTTTTTTTTTTTTTGAGACAGGGTCTCACTCTGTCACCTAGACTGGAGTGCAGTGGCGTGATATCGCCAGATTTTTTATTTAGATAAAATTCACATATCCTAAGATTCACCCTGTTAAACTTTACACTTCACTGGTTTTTAGCATATTTACAAAGACATGCAATCATCACCAATATATAACTCCCCAGTATTTTAATTACCTCAATGGGTTTTCATAATTGGTGGGTATAAATATTTAGAATATAAGATTAAGGCTGGGTGCGGTGGCTCACATCTATAATTCCAGCACTTTGGAAGACCAAGGCAGGAGGATTACTGGAGGTCAGGGGTTCAAGACCAGCCTGGCCAAAAAGGTGAAAAAAAAAAAAGGGTCCAGCACAGTGGCTCATGCCTGTAATCCCAGCACTTTGGGAGGCTGAGGCAGGCGAATCATGAACTCAGGAGATCGAGACGATCCTGGTCAACATGGTGAAACCCCGTTTCTACTAAAAAACACAAAAAAATAGCCGGATGTGGTGGCACGCACCTGTGGTCCCAGCTACTCAGGAGGTTGAGGCAGGGGAATAGCTTGAACTCGGGAGGCAGAGGTTGCAGTGAGCCTAGACTGCGCCACTGCACTCCAGCCTGGCGAAAAGGTAAGACTCCGTCTCAAAAAAAAAAAAAAAAAAAAAAAAAAATTAGCTGGGAGAGGTGGCACACACCTGTAATCCCAGCTACTTGGGAGGCTGAGGCATGAGAATTGCTTCAACTCAGGAGGTAGAGGTTGCAATGAGCTGAGATTTTGCCACTGCACTGCAGCCTAGGCGACAGAGCACAACTCTGTCTCAGAAAAAAAAAAGAAAAGAAAAGAAAAAAAAGAACCTGGCCAGGTGCAGTGACTCACCCCTGTAATCCCAGCACTTTGGGAGGCCAAGGTGGGTGAATCACCTGAGGTCGGGAATTTGAGATCAGCCTGACCAATATGGAGAAACTCCGTCTCTACTAAAAATACAAAATTGGCTGGGCGTAGTGGCCCATGTCTGTATCCCAGCTGCTTGGGAGGCTGAAGCAGGAGAATCGCTTGAACCCAGCAGGCGGAGGTTTTGGTGAGCTGAGATCGCTCCATTGCACTCCCACCTGGGCAACAAGAGTGAAATTCCACCTCAAAGAAAAAAAAAAGAATGTAAGATTAAAGGAAATATCTCCAGTTTTCACCATCACTTAACTAATGCATACATTTATTGAAACATAACTTCCTATTTTAGGTAAATTGTTGTACCTAAAATTTACGTGCTATAAAACAGGCATTCATTTAAATTTTATTTACATATTCAATGAACAAACAAATAACCTAAATTCTATTTTTCTTTTTTTTGAGACAGAGTCTGACCCTGTTGCCCAGGCTAGAATGCAATGGCACAATCTCAGCTCACTGCAACCTCTGCCTCCCGGGTTCAAACAATTCTCCTACTTCACCCTCCTGAGTAGCTGGGATTATAGGCACATGCCACCATGCCCAGGTAATGTTTGCATTTTTTAGTAGAGATGGGTTTTTGCCATGTTGGCCAGGCTGTTCTCGAACTCCTTACCTGCCATGATCGGCCCGCCTCGGCCTCCAGAAATGCTGGGATGACACTGTGAGCCACCGCACCTGGCCCAGAAAACCTAAATTCTTATTTATTCACCTCTCCTTACATTTTTTTTTCTGCTTTGAAATAAGCTGTTTATAAAAAACAAACAACCCTATTAAAAAGTGGCCAAAGGACATGAACAGATACTTCTCAAAGGAAGACATACATACAGCCAACAAACATGGAAAAAAGCTCAACGCCACTGATCATTCGAGAAATGCAAATCAAAACCACAATGAGATACCATTTCACACCAGCCAAAATGGCGATTATTAAAAAATCAAAAAACAACAGAAGCTGGCGAGGTTGTGGAGAAAAAGCAATGCTCTTACACTATTCCTGGGGGGTGCAAATTAGTTCAACCATTGTGGAACACAGTGTGGCAATTCC
>NW_022436957.1:19867915-19881839 GCF_009761245.1 Sapajus apella
CACACTGGGGCCTGTCCAAGGGTTGGGTGTAGGAGGAGGGAGATCATCAGGAAGAATAGCTAATGGATGCTGGGCTTAATACCTAGGTGATGGGATGATCTGTGCAGCAAACTGCCATGGCACACAGTTTACCTACGTTAACAAACCTGCACATCCTGCGCATGCGCCCTGAAGTTAAAAGTCAGAAAAAAAGAGGTAGCAGAGAAGTTATCACCTTAATTCCTTTATTCACTTCTCATATTGTTCCTCATTTTCCCTAATTTCCCTCATTTTTTTCATTTATAATATTTATTTCCTAATCTACCTTGATGACTATTTATAAGTATTCTAAAGTGAGCTTGGCTTCTCAGTATTCATCATTGTGGCTTTCATATTATATTTTCACTTCTTACTATACTTTTGCATAAGAGTTGTCTAATACGTTTTTACGGTAAATTTATTGCAAACAAAAGAGGAAATAGCTCTTAATGACAAAATTCGTATACAAATGAAGAAAAACAAAAAAAATCACTCCACTGCTTTTTAACACGACGAAAAGTGAGTTAAGAATGTCTCAAAAATCTTTAAATTTTAAAATACCGATTTATTGGTAATCGAGGTTTTCTTGGATCTGCTTCTTTAAGAAAAAAAAACCCAGCGAACTTCGGGCACTGTGACGACACCTAGCTAAATTCACTCGAAACGTAGTCAAACGTCACCAAGGCCCACCTCCGCGGCCCTAGAAACCGCTCTCTGGGAACAAGCTAGGAACTTTCATTTTGTTAGCCTTGCCCCTCTGAGCCCTTCACCAAACTTCCGCGCGGGGGCGCCCGCCCCGCCACCCGCCGGGGCTCAGCACGCGGTGTTCTTCCAGCCAAGAGCCCCGTCATTGGTGGGCGCCGACCCCCAAGCGGATCTCGCCTAATTAAATTACAGATATCCGTATTCAAAAGAAAGGTGGCGGGGGCGGGGAGGACACTCCCTCTTTTCTGTTCTCACACCACAGCCGATTCCCAGGTTTTGGGAAACGCCACAGGAAGCGGAAATGGTCTCTCCCTGGCCGGCGCGCGCGCCGGGTTGCATCACCCGCCTCGCACTGGGGAGGGGTGGGGTATGATGGCTGCCCTCAGTATTGCCTGCACAAATATCTACCAGGGTTGCAACTAATAGCTCCCGCAACTTTGCACCATGTTTTCCAGTAAGCCTACCGACAGGCACTGTGCAGATTCAAGCAGAGAGACAGCCAAGCAGTGAGGCCGCTGTTGCACTGACCACCCTAAGCCCCTAGTCGGCCTTTCCGCGCCGGCTTCCTCGCCCCGCACTAGGACCCCTGCAGCCGATCAGGCGGCAGCCAGGGCAATTTCCTTCCTCTTTTGGCAAGATGGCGGGAGGAGAAGCTGGAGTGACTTTGGGGCAGCCGCATCTTTCGCGCCAGGATCTCACCACCTTGGTGAGGTTTCGCTTGGGGAGGATGCAGAGTGAACTCGGGAGTGGAGTTGACTGATCCTCCCGGGTGGCATTGGGATTAGTGTCGGGTTGTCGGGAGCATGGAGCATGGGTCTGGAGGGAGACCTGGAGCCGGGCGCCCTAAGCCATGCTTGCGCCGCCTGTACCCAGGGCGGTCCACAATCAAGGTGCAGGGATGTACGGTCTTGGGACTTAGAACTTCTGGAGGATTCGGCTGGAAAGTCTTAATGTTGATTGTCATGGTTTTAGCTTCTGAACGTCTGGGAAAGGGGGTGTCTTGTCTGCGTTACTTTTAGTGCTAATGTTCCCAAGATTGGGAGGCCTCTTACCTCTAGATATCCCATAGTTGTATGGACGTGGAGGTGTAGTCTGTTTTGTAATGATGCAGGGTTCTTACGGCTTCCCAGCCATAGGAGTACAAGGTTACTGATCAGTGAAAGGCGCTTTACAAGTAGAAGAAAACTATGCAGATGGTGGTGAGACGTAGATTGCAAATGTAAAGTCAAAGGAAAAGTTCTGATTTGTTTTATGTGCAGTGTTTTAAAATATTTCATTGCAGGATGTTACCACGTTGACGCCACTTTCACACGAAGTTATCAGCAGACAGGCCACAATTAATATAGGTAAGAGTAACTTAAGAGACCTGACTTGTTTGATCTCCAGCAATGAATTTTGTCCTCACTTTTTGTGTGATTACCTGAATATGAGGATTCAGATATTCAAGAAATAGATAGTAAGTCCCTGTGAATAAAGCACCTGCTAGATTTTTTGCAGGGTGGGGGGAAGCCCAAAGAATGCTGCTCATGTCTAGCTTACAGACTTGGTAAGAAGAAAAAATGGAGACATAGACATTTAATAGCATAGGCAGTGTGTAGTCATACGTATCAGAAATTTAAGGGAGAGGTGAAAATGCGGCTATACTTGCCACATAGGATTATTTAAAGGGCAGAATTTATGAAAGTTTTATTTGATGTACAAGCTGTGATTAAGTCGATTTTTCTTTTCTTAATTGACACCTAGAACTTTAGAAAAGACATTATGTTGACTGAGTGTAAATTTTGGACATTTTGAGTTTGTACAAACAGCACAATTAAAAAGCCTCCACCATGAGGCTTTTAAAAAGTTACACCATTGCAGTTGTTAAACTCGGGTTTCCTTATTTGTTCACAAATCCCTTTTTGTTGTGTTAGGGCCCATCATACCTGTTTAATCTGGAAATGCTGGAAGATTCCTTAATATATAGAATTCTGGCCTGGTGCAGTGGCTTATACCTGTAATCCCAGCACTTTGGGAAGCCAAGGCAGGTGGATCACTTGAGCCCAGGAGACCAGCCTGGGCAACATAGCTATCTCTACAAAAAATGCAAAAAATTAGCCATGCATGGAGATGCATGACTGTAGTCCCTGCGACTAAGTAGGCTGAGGTGGGAGGATCACTTGAGCCCAGGTGGTTGAGGTTGCAGTGAGCTGTGATCAGGCCAATGCACTCCAGCCTGGGCAGCAGCAGGAGATCCTGTCTGGCCCAGAGTATGTTTTTAAAATAAAGTTGTTAGTTACATGGAAGGTTCTGTTCAGTCCTATATGAGAGCTATGGATATATGGAAGAGGAAAAATTGAAGTCACTGTTGGTTCTATGTTGATATTTACAGTGAGTTATGGCTTTGGTTTTTTTTTTTTCTTTTTGAGATGGTGTCTTGCTGTGTCGCCAGGCTGGAGTGCAGTGGCGTGATCTCTGCTCACTGTAACCTCTGCCTCCTGGGTTCAAGTGATTCTCCTGCCTCAGCCTCCTGAGTAGCTGGGACTACAGGTGTGCGCCACCATGCCCAGCTAATTTTTGTATTTTTAGTAGAAACGGGGTTTTACTATGTTGGCCAGGATGGTCTCGATTTCTTGACCTCGTGATCTCCCCACATCAGCCTCCCAAAGTGCTGGGATTACAGGTGTGAGCCACCGTGCCTGGCCAGCTGTGGGTTTTCTACTCTTAACACTATTTGAAAAAATATTTGGTGTGTAATTAAATACACAGGAATTAATTTTTTTGTACTTTGTCCGTAGGTACAATTGGTCATGTAGCTCATGGGAAATCCACAGTTGTCAAAGCTATTTCTGGAGTTCACACGGTCAGGTTCAAAAATGAACTAGAAAGAAATATTACAATCAAGCTTGGATATGCTAATGCTAAGGTGAGCTGGGTACTGTGGAACAAGGAAGTATTTAATTGTTGTGCAGATAACAAATCAAAATCTTTTTAATTGAAATTTTAGATATATAAACTTGATGACCCAAGTTGCCCTCGGCCAGAATGTTATAGATCTTGTGGGAGCAGTACACCTGATGAGTTTCCTACGGATATTCCAGGGACCAAAGGGAACTTCAAATTAGTCAGGTGACTTCTTTTTTGCTAAACACACTACTATGTTTTATTGTCTTCTGTTTTGTGCTTTTTGAAATATTGAGGTATTAAACAATGAGCTTAATTGCTCAATGGTTTTGTTTTTCAGTTTTATGTTTTTATGGCAAATCTGAACAGTCAAGCATGTAAATCTAAGTTAAAATACTTACAGGCAGTTTCTCCAAACTAAAAGTATCATGCAAACAAACTGGAGAAACAACTCATTGGATTGAGGGGATTCTTTTTCTAGGCTTCCTGAGTTTCTTTTAAACAGTGCTGTTTTTGTATATTAAATAGGAGAGGAACAGAGCCATTTCTAATCACTTCTCTAAAACACTTGAACTTGTTCCCCATCTATTTTCTGAATATGGTTGCATATCTGGTTTTTTATCAGAGGATACTGACATCTATCTAGTAATGTTTCTGGGGACTAGAGATGCGCTGCAGGGAATTTTTAGATCAGGAGCAGGACTGGGATCAGGGAGAGACAAGTGAGGCCTTCACCTCATGCCCAAAATTTAAGTGGGCCTGGGGGTGGCAGGTATGCCAAAAAACTCAGTGATTAGAATAAATTATTTGTTTGTTTTGAGGTGGAGTCTTGGCTCTGTCACCCAGGCTGGAGTGCAGTGGCGCGATCTTGGCTCATCCAACCTCCACCTCTGGTTCAAGTCATTCTCCTGTCTCAGCCTCTTGAGTAGCTGGGATTACAGGCACACACCGCCATGCCCAGCTAATATTTTATATTTTAGTAGAGACGGGCTTTCACTGTGTTGCCCAGGCTCGTCTCGAACTCCTGAGCTCAGGCAATCCACCCGACTCGGCCTCCCAAAGTATAGGATCACAGGTGTGAGCCACTGCACCCAGCCAGGATAAATATTTTAATATAGTATCTTTTTTGAAATTAATGCAAAGAAAATGTGATAAACAGAATATCAAAAATATAAATAAGGGCAGACTCAGTATTAATGAATTTTTTCCCCTCTTGCTTCAGTATCACTTTATGGCTCATCATGGCATTGTATTTTGTTCATGACATTTTTTCATTAATTTTGATTTTTTAAAAATATTGAATATAGGCCGGGCGCGGTGGCTCAAGCCTGTAATCCCAGCACTTTGGGAGGCCGAGGCGGGTGGATCACGAGGTCAAGAGATCGAGACCATCCTGGTCAACATGGTGAAACCCCGTCTCTACCAAAAATACAAAAAATTAGCTGGGCACGGTGGTGTGTGCCTGTAATCCCAGCCACTCAGGAGGCTGAGGCAGGAGAACTGCCTGAACCCAGGAGGCAGAGGTTGCGGTGAGCCGAGATCGCGCCATTGCACTCCAGCCTGGGTAACATGAGTGAAACTCCGTCTCAAAAGAAAAAAAAAAATACATGTGTGTATATATATATATATAATATATATGTTTATCTTTTGTTGGTTGGTTTTTGAGACAGTCTTGCTCTGTCACCCAGGCTGGAGTGCAGTGGCATGATCTGGGCTCACTGCAACCTCTGACTCCCTGGTTCAAGCAGTTCTCCTGCCTCAGCCTCCTGAGTGGCTGGGGTTACAGGCACGCACCACTGTGCCCAGCTAATTTTTGTATTTTTAGTAGAGATGGAGTTTTTACCATGTTGGGCAGGCTGGTCTCGATCTCCTGACCTCAAGTGATCCACCCACCTTGGCCTCCCAAAGTGCTGGGATAACAGGCGTGAGATACCTTTATTTTTTGAGATGGAGTCTTGCTCTGTCACTCAGGCTGGAGTGCAGTGGCATGATCTTGGCTCACTGCAACCTCTGCCTCATGGGTTCAAGCAATTCTCCTGCCTCAGCCTCCCGAGTAGCTGGGATTACAGGCGTGTGCCACCACGTCTGGCTAATTTTTTGTATTTTTAGTAGAGACGGGGTTTCTCCATATTGGCCAGGCTCATCTCAAACCCCTGACTTCAGGTGATCCGCCCTCCTGGGGCTCCCAAAGTGCTGGGATTAAAGGTGTGAGCCACTGCGCCTGGCTGAAAGAGTTTTTTAAAAAATGAGCAATAGGTCTTGATATTGGGCTTGAAATATTCAGTAAACCATGCTGCAAATAGATGTGCTGTCATCCAGGTTTTCGGTTCCATTTATAGAGCACAGGCAGAGTATATTTAGCACAATTCTTAAGGGCCCTAGGATTTTATTTTTATTTTGTTAGAGATGGGGTCTCACTCTGTTGCCCAGGCTGGAGTGCAGTGGCATGATCATACCTCACTGCAGCCTCAAACTCCTGGGCTCAAGGAATCCTGCCTCGGCCTCCTGAGTAGCTAAGGCTACAGGCATGCTCCATCATGCCTAATTTTTAAAATTTTTTGTAGAATTGGGGTCTTGCTATGTTGCCTGGGTTGGTCTCCAAACCCCTGGTTTCAAGGGATCCTTCTACCTTGGCCTTCCAAAGCGCTGGGATTATACGCATGAGATACCACACCAGGCCCCGGCCCTAGGATTTTTGAAATGGCCAGAGCTTTGGCTTCAAGTTGTCATCAGCTAGTAATACATTAGCCCCTAGGACAAGAGAGTCAGCTTGTGCTTTGAAGCTTTGAAGCCAGGCATTGATGTCTCTCTAGCTATAAATGTCCTAGATGGTATCTTCTTCAAGTTGAGGACTATTTTGTCTACCTTGGAAATAAATCTGTTGCTTAGTGCAGCCACCTTAATCAATTAGCTAGATCTTCTGGATAACTTGCAGCTTGTAAATCAGCACTTGCTGGTTCACGTTGTACTTTTTTGTTTTGGAGATGGCCTCTTTCCTTAATCTTCATAAACCAATCGCTGCTGGCATCCACCCGTCCTTCTGTAGTCCCTTTATTTCTCTCAACCTTCATAGAATTGAATGGAGTTTGATTTAAGGAAATGCTGTAACTGATTTGATCTTGTATCCAGACCACTCAAACTTTCTCCATATTAGCAGCAAGGCTGTTTTGCTTCTTATCATTCGTGTGTTTGGTGGAGTAGCACTTTTAATTTCCTTCAAAAGGTTTTTATTTGCGTTCACAACTTGGCTGTTTGGCACAGGACACTTAGCTTTTGGCCTGTCTTGGCTCTCCACCTGCCTTCCTCACTAAGCTTAATCATTTCTACCTTGTGGTTTCAAGTGAGAGATATGTGACTCTACCTTTCATTTGAACACTTAGAGGCCATCGTTGGGTGATTAATCGGCCTATTTTTAATATTGTTGTTTCTCAAGGAATAAGGAGGTCCCAGGAAGAGGGAGAGGGGTGGCCAGTGGGTGGAACGGTCAGAACACACATAACGTTTATGGGTACAGAGACATGGTTCCTGGTGTTCCAAAGCAATTACAGTAGTGACATCAAAGATCACTGATCACAGATCACCATAACAGATATAATAATAATGAAAAGACTTGGAATATTTTGAGAATTACCAAAATGTAACCCAGAGACATTAAGCGAGCACATGCCGTTAAAAACATTGCAACTGTTAGACTTGCTTGACGCAGGGTGGCCACAGACCTTCCATTTGTAACAAAATGCACTGCCTGCAAAGTGCGATAAAGCAAAGTGTAATAAAACAAGATATTCTGCCTAATTTAGATTTTCTATCGCTTGTTGAGTTAATTTTGGTAATTTGTGTCTTTTTAGGAATTTATTCATTTCATCTAAGTTTTCTAATGTGTGGGCATAAAGTTATTCACAGAATGCCTTTTAATCCTTTTATGTGAAGTGTAGGTCGTGCTATAAAGTTTTGTTCCCGATTTTGGTAATTTATGTCTTCTCTCTTTCTGTTTTTTCTGGTTGATTTGTTTGTTTTTTTGAGTCAGGGTCTTGCTCTGTCAAGCTGAAGTGCAGTGGCAAAATCATAGCTCATTGCAGCCTCCAACTCCTGGGTTCAAGCAATTCTCCTGCCTCAGCCTCCCAAGCAGCTGGGACTATAGGTGTGTGCTACTAAGCCAGGCCCTCTTCTCACTTTTTTATGTGGCAATGTAGCGAAAGCTTTGTCAATTTTCTGGATCTTTTCAAATAACCAGTGTTTCATTTATTTGATTTTCTCTATTTTTTTTTGTTTTGTTTTCTGTTTCAGTTCTCACCTTTATTACTTCTTTTTTTTTTTTTTTGATTACTTCTTTCTTATATTCACTTCTGATGCAGTTTGCTCTTCTGTTTTCTAGTTTCTTAAGGTAGAAGCATAGTGATGCTGTCTTCTTTTCTGATACAGGCATTTAAAGCTGTAAATTTCTCTCTAAGCACCATTTTGTCTGTATCTCATCCTATTTTTAAAATTAAACTTTTTAGGCCAGTCACAGTGGCTCATGCTTGTAATCCCAGCACTTTGGGAGGTTGAGGCAGGTGGATCATGAGGTCAAGAGATCGAGACCACCCTGGCCAACATGGTGAAAGGCCATCCCTACTAAAAATACAAAAATTAGCTGGGTGTGGTGGTGCATGCCTGTGTTCCCAGCTACTCAGGAGGCTGAGGCAGGAGAATCACTTGACCCTGGGAGGTGGAGGTTGCAGTGAGCCAAGATCATGCCACTGCACTCCAGCCTGGGCAACAGAGCAAGACTCTGTCTCAGAAAAACAAAAATTGAACTTTTTAAAGGAGACAATTGTGGACTCACATGCTGTCCTAAGAAATCATATAGAGCAGGGGTCCCCAACCCCCGTGTGGCGAACCCTTACCTGTCCATGGCCAGTTATGAACCCAGCCATACAGCAGGAGGCGAGCGAGCATTAGATTCTCATAGAAGGGAGAACTCCCCGCATGCAAGGAATCGAGGTTGCATGCTCTTTATGAAAATCTGACTAATGCCTGATGATCTGAGGTGGAACAATTTCATCCTGAAACCACTCACCCCCATCCGTGAAAAATTTTTCTTCCACAGGACAGGTCCCTGAGGCCAAAAAGGTTGGGTATCGCTGATAAAGAGTGATCCCATGTACCTTCTACACAGTGTCCCCCAGTGGTAACATCTTACAAAACTGTAGCACCATAGCGCAACCAGGATACTAACATTGACACAGTCAGCATACAGGACTGTTCCATCACCAAAGATCCCTTATGTAACCACGTCTGCTTTCTTCCTACCTCACTCCTAGCAACCATTATTCAGTGCTCCATTTCTATAATTTTGTCATTTCAAGAATGTTATCTAAATGGAACCATAACTTCCTTTTTTTTTTCACTCAGCATAATTCTCTGAAGAATCATCCAAATTGTTGTGTGTATCAATAGTTCAATAGTTTTTCCCTTTTTTTTGAAACAGGGCCTTGCTCTGTCCCCCAGGCTGGAGTGCAGTGGCACAATCTCGTTTCACTGCAGCCTCTACCTCTGGGACTCAAGTGATCCTTCCATCTCGGCCTTCCAAAGTAGCTGGAACTATAGGCACGTACCACCACGCCCGGTTAATTTTTTGTATATTTTTTGTAGAGGTGGGGTCTTGCCATGTTGCCCAGGCTTGTTCCTTTTTTTTCCCCCTGAATAGTATTCTGGATATACCATAGTTTGTTTAACGATTCACCTATTGGAGGACCTCTGGGTTGTTTCCATTTATTGCCTGTTGCAATAAAGCTGCTGTATTCAGCTTAATTAAGCAAGATTAAATACATGTATAAAAAAGGTAAAGCTGCTATAAATATTCATATACAGGTCTTTGAACTTAAATTTTCAGTTCTCCTGAATAAATGTCTAGCAGTACAATTGCTCGGTTATGTGGTAGTTTTAGTATTTGTTTATTTATTCCTGGTAACTCACAGAACAGGTAGTTTTAGGTTTTTTTTTTTTTTTGAGATGGAGTTTTACTCTTGTCGTCAGGCTGGAGTGCAGTGGCATGATCTCAGCTCACCACAACCTCCGCCTCCCGGGTTCAAGTGATTCTCCTGCCTCAGCCTCCTGAGTAGCTGGGATTACAGGCACGCACCACCACGCCCGGCTAATTTTGTATTTTTAGTAGAGATGGGGTTTCTTCATGTTGGTCAAACTGGTCTTGGACTCCTGACCTCAGGTGATCCCCCCCGTCTTGGCCTTGCAAAAGTGCTGGGATTACAGGCATGAGCCACTGTGCCCGGCCAGGTAGTTTTACTTTTTAAGCATACTTAGTATTTAAAGAAACTGCTAAACTGTTTTCCAGAGTGGCTGTACTTTTTAACATTTCCACCAGCCCTGCGTCCAGTTTTTCCACACCCTTTGGTGTGGTCACTACTTTTTATTTTGGCCATTCTGATAGGTGTGTAGGTGTGCAGTGATAGCTCATCGTGGTTTTAACTTCTGTTCATCTCTGTAATGCCTATGATATTAAATGTCTTTTCACGGGCTTAGTTGCCATCTGTATATCCTTTTTGATGAAATGACTGTTATGTCTTTTCCTCATTGTGTAATTGGATTATTTACTTATTTACTGTTGAGTTTTGAGATACTAATTCTTTGTCAAATATGTGGTTTGCAAATATTTCCTTCCAGTCTGTAGAGGATAAGACTTCTTATCCTCTAAATAGGTTCTATTACAGCAAAATTTTACATTTTGATGAAGTTCAACATATTCACTTTTCCTTGTATGATACTATGGGTGTTAAATCTAAGAACACTTAGCCTGGCTGTAGGTCCTAAAGCTTTTCTACTTTTTTTTTCCCTGAAATTGTGTAGTTTTATGTTGTACATTTAAGACCGTGACCCATTTTGAGTTAGTTTTTGTATAGGGTGTGCAGTTAGGTGGAGTCTCATTTTTTTGCCTATGAATGTATAATTGGTGCTACAGAAGTAGCACCAATTATTGAAAAGGCTTTTTTGTTAAAAATCAGTTGGATAGCAGGGCGCAGTGGCTCATGCCTGTAATCCCAACACTTTGGGAGGCCAAGGCGGGCGGATCACGAGGCCAGGAGATTGAGACTATCCTGGCTAACACGGTGAAACTCTGTCTCTACTAAAAATACAAAAAATTAGCCGGGCGTGCTGGCACTTGCCTGTAGTTCCAGCTACTCAGGAGGCTGAAGCAAGAGAATCGCTTGAACCCGGGAGGTGGAGGTTGCAGTAAGCCGAGATTTCGCCACTGCACTCCAGCCTGGGTGACACAGCGAGACTCTGTCTCAAAAAAGGAAAAAAGAAAAGAAAAAAAAAGTTGGGTATGCTTGTGTGGGTTTGCTTCTGGGTTCTCTAGTCTGTTCCATTGATCTACATCTATCCCTTTGCCAATATCACACAATCTGGATTACTGTATAATAAAGCATGAAATCAGATCAACTTATTCCTTCCCCTTTATTGATTTTTTTCAAAATTAATTTAGCTAATCTAGTTCCTTTTTCTTTCCATGTAAATTTTAGAATATGGTTGCCCATATCAATAGAAAAATATTGCTGGGATTTTGATAGGAATTGTATTATACCTGTATATCAATTTGAAGAAAATTGACATATTTTCTATGTTAAGTTTTCCAATCTATGGAAATGTCTCTCCATTTGTTTAGATCTTCTTTTATTTTTTTAAATCAGTGTTTTGGAGTTTTTAAGCATGCAAGTCCTATACATGATTTGTCAGATTTACACCTGCTTATTTTTTTGAGCAATTATAAATGATTTTACTTTTTCTCTCTGTTCTCTTCTCTTCCTTTTTTTTTTTTGTTTTTTGTTTTTTGTTTTTTGTTTTTTGTTTTGTGTTTGAGAGACAGGCCCTCATTCTGTCGCCCAGGCCAGAGTGCAGTGCTGTGACCTTGGCTCACTGCAACCTCCACTTTCCGGGTTCAAGCACTTCTCCTGCCTCAGCCCTCCAAGTAGCTGGGATTACTGGGCCTACCACCACACCTGGCTAATTTTTGTATTTTTAGTAGAGACAGGGTTTCACCATCTTGGCCAGGCTGGTCTCGAACTCCTGACCTCAGGTGATTCACCTGCCTCGGCTTCCCAAAGTGCTGGGATTACAGGTGTGAGCCACTGCGCCCAGCCAAGGTATTTATTTTATTTTAATTAATTAATTAATTAATTAATTTCGATCTGTCACTAGGCTAGACTGCAGTGGCATGATCTTGGCTCCCTACAACCTCCGCCTCCTGGGTTCAAGCGATTCTCCTGCCTCAGCTTCCAGAGTAGCTGGCACTACAGGTGTGTGCCACCATGCCCAGCTAATTTTTGTATTTTTTGTAGAGACGGGGTTTCACCGTGTTGGCCAGGATGGTCTCGATCTCTTGACCTCGTGGTCTGCCCACCTCAGCCTCCCAAAGTGCTGGGATTACAGGCGTGAGCCATCGGGCCCGGCCAGTGGCTTAATCTCATTGTCCATGTGTTCATTGCTAATATATTGTAATGCAATTGATTTTGTATGTTCATATTGTATTCTGTGACCTTGCTGGACTCACTTATTAGTTCTAGGAATTCTTTTGTGGATTTTCTACATAGATAATAATATCATCTGTAAATAGGGACAATTTTATTTCTTTCCAATTAAGATGGCTTTTATTTCCTTTTTTTTTTCTTTTTGACCTTGCTGCACTGGCTAGAATGTCCAGTGTTATGTTGAAGAAGGTAATGAGAGGGGACATCCTTGCCTTGCTCCTTTTCTTAGGGGTCAAGCATTCAGTCTTTCACCAGTAAATATGTTAACTACAAGTTTTCTTGTAGATATCCTTTATCAAGTGGAAGGAGTTACCCTCTGTTCCTAGTTTTCAGAAAATTTTTATCAGGAATGGTGTTGAAGGTGTTAAATGGGTGTCAAATGCCTTTTCTGCAGCAATTGATATGATTATGTGATCTTTCTTCTTTAGCTTGTTAATGTGGTGGCTTGCTTTGATTCATTTTTGAATATTGAGCCAAAGTTTCATCCATGGAAAAAACCTTATTTAGTCATGGTGTATGAATGCTTTTTTCTTTTTCTTTTTCTCTTTTGAGATGGAGTCTAATTCTTGTTGCCCAGGCTTGAGTGCAATGGTGCAGTCTCAGCTCACTGCCACCTCTGCCTCCCGAGTTCAAGAGATTCTCCTGCCTCAGCCTCCCAAGTAGCTGGGACTACAGGCATGAGCCATGGCGCCCTGCCGCTGTATGATTCCTTTTTTAAAAAAAATTATTAGGCCAGGCGAGGGGGCTCACACCTGTAATCCCAGCACTTTGGGAGGCTGAGGTGGGTGGATCACGAGATCAGGAGATTGAGACCATCCCGGCCAACATGGTGAAACCCTGTCTCTACTAAAATACAAAAAATTAGTCGGGTGTGGTGGCAGGCACCTGTAGTCCCAGCTACTTAGGAGGCTGAAGCAGGGGAATCGCTTGAACCCAGGAGGCAGAGGTTGCAGTGAGCCGAGATCCTGCCACTGCACTCCAGCCTGGCGACAGAGCAAGACTCCATCTGAAAAAAAAAAAAAAAAAATTGGGAGCCAGTGTGGCTCAGGCCAGTAGTCCTGGCACTTGAGGAGGTGAGGCTACGTGTTTGAGGCCAACCTGGGTAACATAAGAACCTCTCATTCACAAAAAAAAAAAAAAAAAAAAAAAATTATTGTAGTAAAATACACGTAGCATAAAATGTCCCATTTTAGCCATGTAAAGTGTACAATTTAATGACATAGTACTTTCACAATGTTGTGCAGCCACTACCACGATCTAATTCCAGAACATTTTCATCACCCCAAAAAGAAACCCTAGACTCATTGAGTAGTCGCTCCTCATTCTCATTCCCCTCAGCCCTTGGCAACCATTAATCTGCTTTCTGTTTATATGGATTTGCCAACTCTGGATAATTCATATAAATGGAATCATACAATATGTGGTCTTTTGTGTCTGGTTTCTTTCACTTAGCATAATGTTTTCAAGGTTCCTCTATGTCATAGCATGTGTGAGTACTTCATTCCTTTTTGCAATTGAATAATATGCCATATTTTGTTTATTTATTCTTCTGTTGATGAACATTTGGGTTGTTTCCATGTTTTGACTATTGTGAATAGTGGTGCAATGAACATTCCTGTACAAGTTTTTGTTTGAACACCTGTTTTCAATTTTTTTGGTATATACCTAGAAGTGAAATTGCTGGTTCATGGTAATTATATGTTTTAACTTTTTAAGAAACTTCCAAAGTATTTTCTGAAGCTGCTATACCATTTTACATGGAATTTTTTTTTTTTTTTTTTTTTTTTTTTTTT
>NW_022436957.1:19881939-19915903 GCF_009761245.1 Sapajus apella
ATGCAGGGCAAGGAATTTTTTTTTTTTTTTTTTTTTTTTTTTTTGAGATGGAGTCTCACTCTGGAATGCACTGGCGCAATCTCGGCTCACTGCAACCTCTGCCTCCCAGGTTCAAGTGATTCTCCTGACTCAGCCTCCCAAGTAGCTGGGATTATAGGTGCCCCCCACCATATCCGGCTAATTTTTGTATTTTTAGTGGAGACGGAGTTTCGCCATGTTGGCCAGGCTGGTCTCAAACTCCTGACCTCAGGTGAACCACCTGTCTCGGCCTCCCAAAGTACTGGTATTACAGGTGTGAGCCACTGTGCCTGGCCTCTTCCATGGGACTTTTTTTTTTCTTTGTCTTTTTTTTTTGAGATGGAGTCTTGCTCTGTAGCCCAGGCTGGAGTGCAGTGGCGCAATCTTGGCTCACTGCAACCTCCACCTCCCGGGTTCAAGCGATTCTCCTGCCTCAGCCTCCCAAGTAGCTGGGACTACAGGCGCATACCACCACGCCTGACTAACTTTTTGTATTTTTAGTAGAGACAGGGTTTCACTGTGTTAGCTCGGATGGTCTTGATCTCCTGACCTCGTGATCTGCCCACCTGGGCCTCCCAAAGTGTTGGGATTACAGGTGTGAGCCACCGCGCCTGGCCTACATGAGTAAGAATTCAATTTCCTTAAGAGATATAGGACTATTCAAATAATGCATTCCATATTGGGTGCATTGTTAGTTTGTGTCTTTAGGTGAATTGGTGCACTTCATCTTAGTTGTCAAATTTCTGGCCAAGTGCAGTGGCTTACACCTATAAATCCCAGAAACTAGGGAGGCAGAGGCAGAAGAATAGCTTGAGCAATATAGCGAGACCCCATTCTCCACAAAAAGGAAAAAGAAAGAGAAGTTTTTCTGTGTAGAGTTGTTTGTGGTATTCCTTTATACTTTGATGTTTATGAGGTCTCTGGCGATAGCCCCTGTTCCGCTCCTAACATTGGTAGTTTATGTCCTTCACCTCTCACTCAACTATCTTGCTAGAGGTTTGTCAATTTTATTGGTCTTTTCCCAAGAACCCAGCTTTTTCCTCTATTGACTTTTCTCTATTTTTTTTTCACATTGGTTTCTGATCTTATCTTTATTATTTCCTCCTTTCTGCTTTATTTGGGTTAATTTTACTCTTAGTTTCCTAGGCTCTTCTATTGGAAGCTTAGATTATTGCTTTGAGATATTTTTCCCCTCTCAATACTGCTTCAGCTAATGTTCTACAAATATTGATAATTGTATTTTCACCTTCATGCAGTTCACTGTGTTTGTTTTATTTTGATAAAGGCAATTAATTTTTCTTTCCAGTTTTCCCAAAATATGTGATGTGTTTACCTTTTAATCTTAAAAAACATAGCATAAATATTTGCTATTTTAATCAGTTTTGACTATACATTCAGTAGTTTTAAATATATCCACTTTGTTGCTGTGAAACAGATCTCCAGAACGTTTTCATCTTGCAGATCTGAAACTCCATACCTACTAAACAACTCCCCCTTCTCCCTTCCTCTTAGCCCCTAGTAAACACCATTCTACTTTTTATTTCTATGAATTTGACCCATTTAGATACCTTATTTAAGTAGAGAATCATATAGTATTTATCTTTTTGAATTTACTGTATTTTAAAAGTTTCCCTTGAAATTTCCTCTTTGACTCGTGGATTATTTAGAAGTGAGTTTAGTTCCCATATGTTCAGAGATTTTGATTTCTAGTTTGATTCCATTGCGGTCAGAGACCACACTCTGCATGGTTTCAGTTCTTTTAAGTTTATTGAGACTTGTTTTATCACCGATGATATGCTCTATCTTGGAGAATGTTTCATGTCTACTTGAAAAGAATGCGTATTCTGAACTGGATGAGTGGAATGTTCTAAAATTGTTAGTTAGATTGAGTTAGTTGATAGTAGTAGTCAGTTTTTATTCCTGTTGTAACAAGTTGCTACCAACTTAGTGGTTTAAAACAACACGTATTTGTTATCGTATAGTTCTGGAGGTCGGAAGATTGCAATAGGTCTCACTGGGTGAGGGGAAGATGTTGACAAGGCTGCATTCTTTTCTGGATGCTCTAGGGGATTTTCTTGCCATTCCAGCTTCTACAAGCTGCCCCGCATTCCTTGGCTCATGGTCCCCTTCCCCATCTTCAAAGTCAGCAATAGGCTGCTCATGTCGTTCTCACATTACATCACTCTGAAATTCACTCTTCTGCCTTCCTCTTTCACTTATAAGAACGCTTGTGATAACATTGGGCCCACCGGGCCCAGATAATCCAGGACAATCCTTGAGATCTTTAACTTAATCACACCTGCAAAGTCCCTTTTGTCATGTAAGATAACGTATTTTCAGGTTCTGGAGATTAGGATGTGGATATTTTGGAGAGACTATGTCTATTACAATAGTGTTGTTCAAATTTTCTCTCTATCCCAGGCACAGTGTTACATGCCTGTAGTCCCAGCTACTGCGGAGGCTGAAGCAGAAGGATCACTTGAGTCCAGGAGTTTGAGACTAGCCTGGGCAACATATTGAGACTCTTTTTTAAAAAAGTTTTCTTTCCATGTATTACCAAGAATGGGGTATTGTAATCTTTGCCTACTGTTGCTGAATTGTCTATTTCCCCTTTGAATTCTTTTGCTTTTTGCTTCATGTATTCTGAGGTATATATCAATTTATAACTGTTGTATCTTGCTGATGTATTGACCTTTTTATCACCATGAAATGTACCTCTTTGTCTCTAGTAAAATTTCTTATCTTAAAGACCATTTTGTCTGATTTTGCTGTACACACAGTCTCAGCCAGGAATGTGCTTGCTGCACCCACAATGGCAACCCCAGGCTAAGAGAGATGTGTATCACCCCCTCACACCCTTTGCTGAGATTGTCACTTCCTCTGACTGTGCTACTGTGCATGGGCATTACCCACTGTTGCCAACTGAGTGAGACCACTTTGACTATGGCAGCAAAGCTGCCAACCTCCCTCACAGCCAGCCCAGCCTTAGCAGAACCTTCATGCTAATGGAGCTGGAATCTGGGAGAGGCCCCAGGGAAGAATGCCGCAGAATCCCACTGTTCTTGCACAAAGTTCAGCAATTTTTCAGGCATGACCACTTCGCAGATCATTGTACAGTTGTTTTTGTCAACTTTGTCCATCTTTATAGTTACTTTTCTGGAAGAGGATTTGCCTTCCATCTTCACTGGAAGTCCTGCCTCTACTACAGTGTTGTTTTTTAAAATAGATTTCTTTTTCCAGATTAAGGACATTTCCTTTTAATTCTAATTATCTTAGAAGTTTTTTTGTTTTGTTTTATTATTATTATTGAGATGGAGTCTTGCTCTTGTTGCTCAGGCTGGAGTGCTATGGCACAGTCTTGGCTCACTGCAACCTCTGCCTTCCGGCAACAAGTGATTCTCCTGCATCAGCCTCCCAAGTAGCTGGAATTACAGGCGCCCACCACTATGCCTGGCTAATTTCTTGTATTTTTAGTAGAGACAGGGTTTCACCATGTTGGCCAAGCTGGTCTCGATCTCCTGACCTCAGGCGATCCTCCTGCCTCGGCCCTCCAAAGTGCTGGGATTACAGGTGTGACTCACTGCGCCCGCCTTAATTATTATTATTTTTTGAGACAGGGTCTCATTCTGTCACCCAGGCTGAAGTGCAATGGCATGATCTTGGCTCACTGCAACCTCCACCTCTGAGGTTCAAGAGATTCTTATGCCTCAGCCTCCCAAGTAGCTGGGACTACAGGTGCGCACCACCATGCCCAGCTAATTTTTGTGTTTTTAGTAGAGACAGGGTTTCACCATGTTGGTCAGCCTGGTATCAAACTCCTGACCTCAAGGTGATCCTCCTGCCTCGGCCTCCCAAGGTGCTGGGATTACAGGCATGAGCCACCTCGCCCAGCCTGTTTTGTTTTAAATAATGAGTGTTTGTCTCTTCTTTATCTCATGAAATGATTACATTTTCCCTTTAATCTATAAAATATTTTACTAGATTTTCTGATGTTGAACCCTTCCTGATGCATTCTTCATAAAATTCTACTTAGTCATAACACATTGCTTTTTATTTTTATTTATTTATTTTTTTGAGACACTGTCTTGCTCTGTCACCCAGAGTGGAGTGTAGTGGCACAATCTTGGCTCACTGCAACCTCCGCCCCCCAGGCTCACACGATCCTCCCACCTCAGCCTCCCAAGTAGCTGGGACTAGGACTAGAGGTGTGTGCCACCACAGCTGGCTGATTTTAAGAACTGTTTTGTAGACAGGTCTCACTATGTTGCCCAGGCTGGTCTTGAACTCCTGGGCTCAAGAGATCCACACACCTTGGGCTCCCAAAGTGTTGGGATTATAGGTGTGAGCCACTGTGCCTGGCTCATCATTTTTATTAGAGACAAGGTCTGCTAAAATTTGGTTACTATTTTTGTTCTTATTAGAATTGGGGTCTTGCTATGTTGTGAAGGCTGGTCTCAAACTCCCAAGCTTAGGGGATCCTCCTGCTTCAGCCTCCAGTTAGCTAGGACTACAGGCACGCACCACTGGATCCAGCATGTTATTTTATTTAGAAGTTTTGCATGAATGTTAATAAGTGAGATTGGTCTAAAACCTTTCTTTTCTTTTTTGAGACAGAGTTTTGCTCTTGTTGGCCAGGCTGGAGTGCAATGACGCAATCTTGGCTCACCGCAACCTCCGCCTCCTGGGTTCAAGCGATTCTCCTGTCTCAGCCTCACCAGTAGCTGGGATTACAGGACTGTGCCACCATGCCTGGATAATTTTGTAGTTTTGGTAGAGACGGGGTTTCTCTAAGTTGGTCAGGCTGGTCTTGAACTCGGCCTCGAGTAGTCTGCCCACCTTGGCCTCCCAAAGTGCTGAGATTACAAGGGTGAGCCACTGCGCTCAGCTAAAACATTATTTTTTTTAACACTGTTTTGTGAACTTGATATTAAGTTTATATTAGCCTATAATATGGGCTGAGTAAATTTCTCACTATTTATGTTTTCTGAAATATATTATTTAAGAATTATTTAATATAGAGAGATTATCTTTCCTTTGAAGGTTTGGTAAGACTTTTTAGTAAAACTGTGTGGGTTTGATATTTCTTATCATGAAAGATATTTGATTATCAGTTCCTATTTTGGTAATTTATATTTTTCTTGAAACCTTTCCATGGTATCTTAGTTTTCAAATGTCCTGGGATAAAGTTGTTCACAGTGTTCTCACATGATATTAAAAATCTCTGCTGTTATCATTTGTTATGTTTCCTTTCTGTTCCTAATATTGTTTATTTTCTCTCTTCTTACTCCTTTCTGATGATCAGACTTGCTGGAATTTTTTCCTTTTTCTTTTTTAAATCAGAGATGCTGTCTGACTCTGTTGCCTAGTCTAGGGTACAGTGACAGGATCATAGCTCACTGTAGCCTTCAACTCCTGAGCTCAAGTGATCCTCCTGCCTCAGGCTCCTGAGTAACTGGGTTTACATGAGCCACTGTGCCCAACAGTTTTTTTCTTTTTTAGTAGTTTTGTCAGAGAACAAGATTTTGGTTGTACTGATTGCTTTTTTCTTTCCTTTCTGTCACTAATTTCTGCTTTTATATATTTTATACCCATCTTTCTATTTCTTTTCTGTTTACTTTTCTGTCTAAGATCCTGAACTGAATATATAACTCACTTATTTCCAGGCTTTCCTATTTTTGTTTTCACAACTTTTTTTTTTTTTTTTTTTTGAGATGGAGTTTTGCTCTTGTTGCCCAGGCTGCAGTGCAATGGTGCAATCTCAGCTCACTGCAACCTCTGCCTCCCGGGTTCAAGTGATTCTCCTGCCTCAGCCTCCTGAGTAACTGGGATTACAGGCATGCACCACCATGCCTGGCTAATTTTGTATTTTTTTTTTTTTTTTAGTAGAGATAGGGTTTTCCTTTTTGGTCAGCCTGGTCTCAAATTCCCGACCTCAGGTGATCCACCTGCATCAGCCTCCCAAAGTGCTGGGATTACAGGTGTGAGTCACTGTACCCAACCTTTTTTTTTTTTTTTTAAATCAAACCCCTTCCCCACGAACCAGTGGGTTCAACATCCAGCCACAACAGGAATCCAGCCACTGGGCCTTGTCCTGTTCCTTGAGGCTTGAGGGATTATTTATTTTTATAGTATTTATTTATTTATTTGAGATGGAGTCTCACTCTGTTGCTCAGGCTGGAGTGCAATGGCATAGTCTTGGCTCACTGCAACGTCTGCCTCCTGGGTTCAAGTGATTCTCCTGTATCAGCCTCCCTAGTAGCTGGGATTATAGGCACCTGCCATCATGACTGGCTAATTTTTGTTATTTTTAGAGACTGGGTTTTACCATGTTGGCCAGGCTGATCTCGAACTCCTGACCTCAAGTGAGCAGCCAGCCTCGGCCTCCCAAAGTGCTAGGATTACAGGCGTGAGCCACTGTGCCTGGCCCGGCCTTTTATTTTATTTTTTATTAAATACAAGTCACATACCACAAAGTCACCCTTTTTAAAATATATAATTCAGTGACTCTTAGTATATTCCCAAAGTTACGCAGCCTCCACCATGATCTCATTGTGAAAAATGAAACCCCACCTCCATTAGATGGTCATTCCCAGCACTACCTCAAACACACACCCAGCCCCTGGCAGCCCCTCATCTACTTTCTGTCTCTATGGGTTTGCCTATTCTAGACACTTTTATTATGGACTCATATAATATGTGGCCTCTTCTGCCCAGCTTCTTTCATTTTGCATAAATTTTCAAGGTTCATCCATGTTGCAACAAAAGTACTGCAAATTGGGTGGCTTAAAACAACAGAAATGTATTGTCTCACCATTCTGTACACTGAAGTCTGAGGTCAAGGTTGGCAGGAATGGCTCCTTCTGAGGGCTGTGAGGAAGAATCTGTTCTGGCCCTCTCTCCTAGCTTTTGCTTCCTTGCTGGCAGTCCTTGGCATTCCAAAGATAAAATGTGTCATCCTTATCTTTTTTTTTTTTTTTCTTTTTTGAGAGGGAGTCTCACTCTGTCGCCCAGGCTGGAGTGTAGTGGCATGATCCTGATTCACTGTAACCTCTGCCTCCTGGGTTCAAGCGATTCTACTGCCTCAATCTCCTGAGTAGCTGGATTATACGTGCCCACCACCATGCCCGGCTAATTTTTTGTATTTCTGGTAGAGACAAAATTCACTATGTTGGGCAGGCTGGTCTTGAACTTCTGACCTCAGGTGATCCGGCCTCCTTGGACTCCCAAAGTGCTGGGATTATAGGCGTGAGCCACCACGCCCAGCCACGTCACCCTTATCTCTGCCTTCATCTTCAGGTGGTATTCTCCTTGTACATGTCTGTCTCTGTGTCCGAGTTTCCTCTTTTTTAAGGACACCAGTCATATTGGGTTAGGGCCCACCCTGATGAACTCATGTTAACTTGATTTCCTCTGTAAGGACCCTATTACCAAATAAGTTCGCAATCTAAGGTACTGGGGGGTTAGGACTTCCATGGTATCTTTTTTGAGGGGCACAACTCAACTCATAGCAGTACTTCATTCCCTTTATTGCGAAATTATATACAAATAATATGGAAATACCACATTTTCTTTATTCATTCATTTGTTGATGGACATTTGGGTTGTTTCTGCTTCTTGGCTGTTTTGAATAATGCTGCTATGAACGTGCGGGTTTTGGGTGGACACATATTTTTGATTGTCTTCGGTATATGCCTGGGAGTAGAATTGCTGGGATATATGGTAACTCAGTGTTTAGCCTTTGGAAGAAATGCCAGGCTGTTTTTCACAGCTGCTACAGCATTTTACATAGCCACTAGCAATGTAGGAAGGTTCTGATTTTTCTACATCCTCACCAGCATGTATTTTTTTGATTCTAGCCATCCTAGCGGATGTGAAGTGGTATCTCATTGTGGTTTGGATTTGCATTTCCCTGACAAGTAAGGATGTTGAGCATCTTTCCATGTGCTTGTTGGCTATCTGCATATCTTCTTTGAAGAAATGCCTATTAAATCCTTTGCCCTTTTTTTTTTTTTTTTTTTTGAGACAGAGTCTTGCTCTGTTGCCTAGGCTGGAGTGCAATGGCGCGATCTCGGCCCACTGCAACCTTCGTCTCATGGGTTCAAGCAGTTCTCCTGCTTCAGCCTCCCAAGTAGCTGGGATTACAGGCGCCTGCCATACCAAGCCTGGCTAATTTTCATATTTTTAGTAGAGACGGGGTTTCATTATGTTGGTCAGGCTGGTCTTGAACTCCTGACCTCAGGTGATTCACTTGCCTTAGTCTCCCAAAGTTCTGGGAATACAGGCATGAGCCACCATGCCTGGCCTCGTTTGCCCATTTTTAAATTGAGTTATTTGTCTTTTTATTATTGAGCCCTTTAGGTACTTTAGATACAGGTTCCCTATAGATATGTAATATGCAAAGATTTTCTTCCATTTTGTGGATTGTCTTTTTATTTTCTTGATCATTTGCAGCACAGAAGTTTTTAATTTTGAGGAAGCTCAGTTTATTTTTTATTTTGTTGTTTGTACTTTTGTTATTGTATCTAAGAAACCATTGCCAAATCCAAGGTAACGAAGACATACTCCTGTATTTTCTTCTAAGAGTTTCCCAGTTTTAGCTCTTACATTCAGGCTATGATCCATTTGAGTTCATTTTTGTGTGTTGTGTGAGTTTAGGGTCCATCTTCGTTCTTTTGCATTTGGATATCCAGTTGTCTCAGGACTATTTGTTGAAGAGACCATTCTTTCCCCATGGAATCGTCTTGGCAGCCTTCTCAAAATCAATTGTCCACAAATGTAAGGGTTTATTTCTGAGCTTTTCATTCTGTTCCATTGATGTCTATGCCTATCCTCATGACAGTACTGCACTGTCTTGATTAAGTTTTGTAGTAAGTTTTGAAATTGGGACATGTGAATCATCCAACTTTGATCTTTTTCAATATTTTTGGCTATTCTGAGTCCCATGTGTTTTCATATGCATTTTATAATTAAATTATCTATTTCTGCAAAACAAAACAACCTGGGATTTTGATAGGGATTCTATTGAATCTGGAGGTGAATTGGGGGAGTATTATTAACTTGACGATGTTGGTTTTCCAATCCGTGAAGGTATGTATCTTTCCATTTTTTAGATCTACTTAAGTTTTTTCAAAAGTGTTTTATAGTTATCAGTGTACAAATCTTGTCCTTTTTTCTTAAATTTATTCCTAGATATCTTATTGGTTTTGCTGCTATTATAAATGGGATTGTTTTCTTAATTTGATTTTTGGATTCTTCAATGCTAGTGTATAAAAATGCAACTGACTTTTGCATGTTGATTTTGTATCCTGCCACTTTTCTGAACTTGTTCCTTAGTTCTGATTTTTTTTAGCAGATTTCTTAGGATTTTCTATATTTGAGACTGTGTCTTCTGAAAATAGAGATAGTTTTACTTCTTTGTTCAATCTGAGAGGCTTTTTATTTCTTTTTCATGCCTGATTGCCCTGGCTAGAACCTCTACTACAATGTTGAATAGAAGTGGGGAGAGCAAGTCCAGGCACTGTAGCTCACGCCTGTAATTCCAGTACTTTGGGAAGCTGAGGCAGGTGGATCACCTGAAGTCAAGAATTCGAGGCCAACCTGGCCAACTTGGTGAGACCCCATCTGTACCAAAAATTAGCTAGGCCCACGTGGTGGCTCATGCCTGTAATCCCAGCTACTTGGGAGGCTGAAGCACAAGAATCACTTCAACCCCGGGAGGTGGAGGCTGCAGTGCGCCGAGATCGTGCCACTTCACTCCAGCCTGGGCAACAGAGTGAGACTTTGTCAAAAGAAAAGAAAAGAAAAGAAAGAAAAAAAGAAAAGAAAAGAAAAGAAAAGAAAAGAAAAGAAAAGAAAAGAAGAAAAGAAAAGAAAAGAGAAAAGAAAAAAGAGAAGAGAAGAGAAGAAGAGAAGAGAAGAGAAGAGAAAAGAAAAGAAAAAAGGCCATGCCCAGTGGCTCACACCTGTAGCTGGGACCACCAGCATGTGCCACCATTCCTGGCTAATTTTTGTATTTTTTTTGTAGAGACAGGGTTTCATAATGTTGGCCAGGCAGGTCTCAAACTCCTGCGTTCAAGTGATCCTCCTGCCTTGGCCTCCCAAAGTGCTGGGATTATAGGCGTGAACCATACGCTCAGCCTGTTTGTCCCACTTTTAATGGGCTATTGGGTTCAGGTGTTCTCAGCGTGATCCCTCTTATAAAATTCACCTTTCACCTCTCATCTAGAGGTTTTAACATCTATTGATAATTGAAACCTAAATTCATAACTTCATTAGGAGTGGCAAAATGTTGATTTTTTAATTTTCTCATTCTTTCTGTACTTTTTTGTCTGGAATTCTTCTATGGAGACAAAGTATTCTCCATTAATTACTTGGTGACCATGAGGTTCTGGCTGGGGACAGAAATGCCATGATAAGTGTTTGATTCTCTCAATTTATCAGTTTGCAGAGTTATGAGGTAGTGCTCTAGCATGGCAAGGGTTATTAAAATGATCTCTGTGGGCTCACATATATTATATATTTTACATATTTCAATCAATTACATTCATTATTGTTTCTGATCCTCAAATTATCCCTTGTTTGGCCAGTGGGAGCCCCTTCAAGGTGAAGGTCTTTTGTGACTGATTTCTTTCATTTAGCATAATGTTTTCAAGGTCCATCCAAGCTGTAGCATCTATTAGTACTTCATTCCTTTTTATTGCTGGAATAATATTTCTTTGTATGGATATAACACATTTTGTTTATGCATTCATCCATTGACGGACATTTGGGTTTCCACCTTTTTTATGAATAATGCTGCTACAAACATTTTGTTTGTTTGTTTGTTTGTTTTTGTTTCAAAACTCTTGAAATGGAGTTTCTCTCTTGTTGCCCAGGCTGGAGTGCAGTGGCATGATTGCAGCTCACTGCAACCTCTGCTCCTGGGTTCAAGTGATTCTCCTGCTTCAGCCTTCTGGGTAGCTGGGATTACAGACACCTGCCACCAAGCCCAGCTAATTTTTGTATTTTTAGTAAAGACAGTGTTTCACCAGGTTGGCCAGGCTGGTCTGGAACTCCTGACCTCGGGTGATCTGCCTGCCTTGGCCTCCCAAAGTGCTGGGATTACAAGCATGAGCTACCATGCCCTACCTGCTATAAACATTTTATATAAGTTTTTGTGTAGACATATGTTTCCATTTCTCTTCAGTGTATACCTAGGAGTGTGATCACTGGGTCATATGGTAACTATTTGAGGAACTGCCAGATTATGTGCCACAGCAGCTGCACCATTTTCTATTCCTACCGGCAATGTACCAGGGCTCTGATTTCTCCAGATTCTCACCAACACTTGTTACTATGACTTCTTTGGCTGTGTTCTTTTTATTTAACTCTTCAGCAGGTTTCCTTTTAACTGAAGTTTGTAGCTTGCATTAAGGTTCACTCTTTGCACTGTATGTTCTATGGGTTTGGACAAATGTATAATGACATGTGTCCACCATTACAATATCATACAGAATAGTTTTGATGTCCTAAAAATTCCCATGTTCCACCTACTGATCCCTCCTTCCTTCCCTCCCCTCCAGCCCTTGGCAGCCATTATGTTTCCATAATGTTTGACTCCAACTATATGACATCCTGGAAAAGGCAAAACTAAATCCCGAAGTGCTGGGATTACAGGGGTGAGCCACTGCGCCCAGCTGGTGTTTTTTTTTAGGTGTGATTAACATTTAGATCAGTAGACTTTGAGTAGATTATCCTCTATAATGTGAGTAAGCCTCATCCAATCAGTAGGAGGCTGTAAAAGTAAAGAGAAAGAAAGAATTCTGCCTCCAAACTCAAGATAGCAGCATCAACTTTTCTCTGGGTCTCCGCCTGCTGGCCTGCCTTACAGAACTTGGACTTGCCTCTCTGTCTCTCTCTGTCTGTCTGTCTGCCTGTCTCCCTCTCTCTCTCTCTCTCTCTCTCTCTCTATATATATATATATATATATATATATATGACTTGCTTCTCTCTCTCTCTATGTGTGTGTATGTATATATATATATATAAACACACACTTACAGAACTTGGACTTGCCTTTCTCTATTTATCTATCTATCTATGTATCTATCTATGTATCTATCTATCTATCTATCTATGTGTCCTATTGGTTCTGTTCCTCTGGAGAACCCTGGCTAATATACATGTACTTCTGCTAGTAAGCCCATGTAGTGAGCTTTTAATTTGATATATTGTATTCTTATTATTTTTGGTGCATTGGTATTTTGTAAAGACTTCTTATTTATTTATTATTTTAGATGAAGTTTCACTCTTATAGTCCAGGCTGGAGTGCAATGGCGCAATCTCGGCTCACTGCAATTTCTGCCTCCTGGGTTCAAGCAGTTCTCCTGCCTCAGCCTCACGAATAGCTGGGATTAGAGGCATGCACCACCACGCCCAGCTAATTTTGTATTTTTAGTTGAGACGGAGTTTCACCATGTTGCTCAGGCTGGTTTTGAATTCCTGACCTCAAGGGGTCTGCCTGCTTCGGCCTCCCAAAGTGCTGGGATTACAGGCATGAGCCACTGCCCCTGGCCAAGACTTCATTTTTAGAGTAGTTTTAGGTTCACAGCAAAAATAAGTGGAAGAAGGTACAGAGATTTCTTTATATCCCCTGCCCCACACATGTATAGCCTCCCTTATGATCAACATCCCCCACTAGAGTGATTCTTTTGTTACAGTTGATAAACCTACATCGACAACCATAATCACCCAAAGTCCATAGTTTACATTAGGATTCACTCTTGGAGTTATTCTATGGGTTTGGACAAATATATAATGACATGTTATCTATCCTCATAGTATCATACAGAATATTTTTACTGCCCTAAAATATATTGTATTTTTACTCTCTAATTTCCATTTGGTTATTTTGTATAGTTTCTTTCTACTCTGCTGAGTCCTATATTTTCATTTATTTGAAGAGTGTCCAAGCTGGCTGTGGTGGCTCATGCCTGTAATCCCAGCACTTTGGGAGGCCGAGGCGGGAGACCTGCTTGAGCCCACAGAGGGCGAGACTGCAGGGAGCCGAGATCACACCACTGTACTCCAGTTTGTGCGACAGAACAAGACCCTATCTCAAAAAAAAAAAAAAAAAAGTGTTCACCTTTATTTTTACCTCACCTCACAGAGCATAATTATAATAACTGCTTTAAAGTCTCTTTTAATTTCAATATCTGGGTCATTTTGGACTTTGCATCTGTTGAATATCTTTCTTCTTGAGAATTATAGTTTCTTGGTTCTTTGTATGCAAAGTAATTTTGGATTAGATCCTGGACATTTTTGAATATTATATTGTAAGAATCTGGGTCCTGTTCAAGTCCTCTGGCGAATGTGATTTTTTTTTTTTAAATCAGGCAATCAACCTGGTAAAGCTCTGACTACAAGTTCTCTCTTACTTTCTGTGTGCAGTTGGTTCAATGTCAGTTCATTTTTCAAAGGCTTTGCTACGCTATTTTGGGCTTATTTCACATATGGCCTCCTCAGGGGTTAGTCTGGTGTTTTAAATCATAGTTCAGTTCTCAAAGTCTGCTGTTTCTTCGTGTCTGACCCATGCATGCTCAGCTCAGAGGTGAGTCTGGGATTGGTGCCATGTTCATATGCAGACACAAATAAAGGATCCCCTCTCCAGTTCTCTGCTCTGTGATTCCCTCCACACTGTCCAGTTTTCAGGGGCCCATTTTCTCTGTCTTCTGGCCAGTAAAATGGGGTTCCTTGGAGTTTTCTTCCCTGCACTGACTACAGCAGCTTTGCTGGAGACTTCCTTGCTGATAAATGTTGGAAGAGAAGGTAGGGGAACAATATAAGTGACTCATCCCTTTTTGAGCACTGTTTCAAGTTTTGCCTTTTTTTTCCCAATTTACCTAGTCTTGCTTACTTTTCAGAGTTCTCATGCAGTTCCTGCTTTCTGCGTTTTCTACAGAAATTTTAGTTGTCATAAGTAGGAGAGAGAGACTCTAGTGGGCTTATTCCATCTTGGCTGGCAACAGAAATCAGCACATTCATATTTCTTTTTCTCTCCCTCCCTCCCTCCCTCCCTCCCTTCCTTCTCTCTCTCTCTTTCTTCTTTCTTTCTTTCTTTTCCTTTCTTTCTACTTTCTTTTTTTTTTTTTTTCTGAGACAAAGTCTCGCTCTGTCACCCAGGCTGGAGTGCAGTGGTACGATCTTGGCTCACTGCAACCTCTGCCTCCCAGGTTCAAGCAATTCTTCTGCCTCAGCCTCCTGGATAGCTGGGATTACAGGTGTGTGCCACCACACCCGGCTAATTTTTTCTTTTTGCATTTTTAGTAGAGACGGGGTTTCACCACGTTGGCCAGGCTGATCTTGAACTCCTGACCTCAAGTAATCCACCCGCCTCAGCCTCCCAAAGTTCTGGGATTACAGGTGTGAGCCACCGCACCTGGTCCATGATATTTCTTTTAGTGAGTTTGAGAGTAGTAAACCCTACTTTTTTATGTCTATAAATGTCTCTATTTTGCCTTTACTCTAGAAAGATTATTTATCTAGGTATAAAATCCTAAGTGGCTAATTATTTCCTTTTTCACTTTGAAAATATCCTTTGAAAATATCATTCGGCTGTCATATGATATCAGTTGTTGGCAGATGCAAAGTCAGCCAATGATTTAATTTTCATCTCTCAGTGCTAATACCTTTTTTTTCCTCTTTCATTTTTTGGTTCAGACAGGTTTTTTGTTCACTCTGTCACCCACGCTGGAGTGCAGCGGTCTCACTGCAGCCTCCACCTCCTGGGCTTAAGCAATCCCCTTCCTTAGCCTTTTGAGTAGCTGAGCCCACAGGCATGTGCCACCATGTCTGGCTAATTAAAAAAAAAAATTTTTTTTTTTTCTTTTGTAGAGATAGGGGTCTCACCATGTTGCTCCAGCTGGTTTTGAACTCCTGAGCTCAAGCTCTCCTCCTGCCTCAGACTCCAAAAATGCTAGGATTACAGGTGTGAGTCACAGCTGGCCTCTTTTGCAGTTTTTTTGTTTTTCTTTTTTTTTGAGATGGTCTCCGTCTGTCGCCCAGGCTGAAGTGCAGTGGCATGATTGTGGCTTACTGCAGCCTGGAACTCCTGGGCTCAAGCCATCCTTCCACCTCAGGCTCCTGAGTAGCTGAGACTACAGGCACACGTCACCATGCCCAGCTAATTTTTTTGTACTTTTTTTGTAGGGACAGGGTTTTGCCGTGTTGCCTAGGCTGGTCTCGAACTCCTGGGCTCCACCCACCTTGGCCTCCCAAAGTGCTGGGATTACAGGGTAAGTAACCGTGTCTTCTTGCAGTTTGTAAGATTCTATTTATCATGGATATTTTGCAGTTTCACTTCAATGTGTCAAAAAAAAGTACCCACTAACTTTTTTTTTTGAGATGGTGTTTTGCTGTTGTCGTCCAGGCTGGAGTGCAATGTCACGATCTCGGCCCACTGCAACCTCTGCCTCCCGGACTCAAGGAATTCTTCTGCCTCAGCCTCCTTAGTAGCTGAGATTACAGGTGCCCACCACCATGCCCAGCTAATTTTTGTATCTTTTTAGTAGAGATGGGCTTTCACTATATCAGCCAGGCTGGTCTCAAACTCTTGACCTCAGGTGATCCACCTGCCTTGGCCTCCCAAAGTGATGCAATTACAGGCGTGAGCCGCTGCGGCCAGCCAGGACCCGCACACTCTTAAAATGCCTCCTGAACGGCAGTATTGTTTCTGTTGAGCCCATAGCACTTCAGGGACAATTAGTATTATTTTATTTTATTGTTTGTAGAGACAATGTCTCCCTATATTGCTCAGGCTGGTCTCAAACTCCTGGGCTCAAGCAATCCTCCTACCTCAGTCTTCCAAAGTGCTGGAATTACAGCTGTAAACCACCTAGCCCAGCCTACTCTCTCTTTTGACTGAGGTTGCTTTTTTGGCGAGATACTGGCTGGGTTGTGAGAAGATGTAGGCTGTAGATCTCCAGTTTCTCATGATTTCAAAGGCTAGACTAATCCCCTTTTTATAGACAAAATGACATGGATTCCAACATTTTAGATAGGGGTTGTTCCCACAGTCCACATTTCTGGGCTGGTTCGTGGAAATATGCAGCTTTCATGAAGACAATTTCCTTCACCAGCTAACTTCCTTCACTACTTCACTGCTTTGCATTTCTTTATTCCTTTTAAGATATTTAAATATATTTCTTTTTTCTTTTCTTTTTTTTTTTTTTTTTTTTTGGAGACAGAGTCTGGCTCTGTCACCCAGGCTGCAGTGCAATGGCTCCATCTTGGCTCACTGCAACTTCTGCCTCCCAGGTTCAAGCGATTCTCCTGAATCAGGCTCCTGAGTAGCTGGGATTACAGGCGTCCACCACCACACCTGCCTAATTTTTGTATTTTTAGTAGAGACAGGGTTTCACCATGTTGGTCAGGCTGCTCTGAAACTCCTGACCTCAGGTGATCCACCCACCTCGCCCTCCCAAAATGCTGGGATTACAGGTATGAGCCACTGCACCCAGCCTTAAATATATTTCAGAGTAACTTTAAAGCCACTTAGGGCCATCTCATGGATCTTTTGTACTTTTTCCTTTCCCTCCCTCCCTCCCTTCCTTCCTTCTTTCCTTTCTTCCCTCTGTCTCTGCAATTATCCAGTCATTTACTTAACATTAATTGAATTAATATGCTAGGTTCTATACTAGGTCCAGGGATAGACAGAGAAATAAAACACAGACCCTTTCCTCAGGATTCCTCAGCCTCTTCAATGCATTAATCCAGGCTGGGCTTGGTGGCTGACATCTGTAATCCCAGCACTTTGGGAGGCCATAGCAGGTGGATCTCTTGAGGTCAGGAGTTTAAGACCAGCCTGGCCCACATGGTGAAACCCAGTCTCCACTAAAAATACAAGAATTACCTGGGCATGGTGGTGGGCGTCTGTAATCCCAGCTACTCAGGAAGCTGAGGCTGGAGGATTGCTTGAACCTGGGAGGCGAAGGTTGCAGTGAGCCAAGATCGCACCACTATACTCCAGCCTAGGCCACAGAGCGAGACTGCATCTTAAAAAAATAAAAATTATAGGCCTGGTGCGGTGGCTCAAGCCTGTAATCCCAGCACTTTGGGAGGCCGAGGCGGGTGGATCACGAGGTCAAGAGATCGAGACCATCCTGGTCAACATGGTGAAACCCCGTCTCTACCAAAAAAAGAAAAAATTAGCTGGGCATGGTGGTACGTGCCTGTAATCCCAGCTACTCAGGAGGCTGAGGCAGGAGAATTGCCTGAACCCAGGAGGCGGAGGTTGCGGTGAGCCGAGATCGCGCCATTGCACTCCAGCCTGGGTAACATGAGTGAAACTCCATAAAAAAAAAAAAATTATAAAAGTAATAAATGAATAAAGCAAGCATTATTAATCCAGAGAAAACTACTTCATGACATAGAACAGAATTGTAAAGAACTTGTGAAGTTGTGCTAGAAAAGTCTTTTAAGTTAATCTACTGGCCAGGCATGGTGGCTCATACCTGTAATTCTAGCACTCTGGGAGGCCAAGGCAGGAGGATTGTTTGAGTCCAGGAGTTAGAAACAAGCCTGGATAACATGGTGAAACTCCGTCTCTACTAAAAATACAAAAATTAGCTGAGAGTGGTGGTGGGCACTTGTAATTTCAGGTACTCAGGAGGCTGAGGCAGGAGAACCGCTTGAACCCAGGAGGTGGAGGTTGCAGTGAGCCCAGATCGTGCCATTACACTCCAGCCTGGGCAACAAAAGCAAAACTCCATCTCAAAAAATAAAAAATAAATCAGTGGGGCAGGGTGGCACACATTTGTAGTCCCAGCTGCTCAGGAGGCTGAAGTGGGAGGATCACTTGAGCCCAGGAGGTCAAGGCTGTAGTGAGCCTGATCATGCTACTGCACTCCAGCCTGGATGACAGAGTAAGACCCTGTCTCAAAAAAAAAAAGTAATCTGACTTGTAGGTACGATATTTTTGTTTGGGAGAACTTCCCCCATTGTTCCTCAAGCGTCTATAAAGCCAGCACAGCTACTTCCTTTAAAATACATTACAGTAATATTTACTGACTCTGTGCAGGGTGGTTGTAAGATATTTTACAATATTTACTGTCAAGCCTCATTGAATAGAGAAATTGTTACTGGAAATATTACTTTTAAGAAATGGTACTTTGTCAACCAGAATTATTTGTTCTATAACACCTTGTGCTAAATGATATACCTGAAAGTAATAGAAGAGTATTCAAAATGAATCTGAGTAATTTTTCTTTTATCAGTATTAATAACACATTACAAGTGGATATTTGAAAATCAGTTTTTAGGCAGAAATATTAAAAATATAAATTTACAGGTCGGGCACAGTGGCTCATGCCTATAATCCCAGCACTTTGGGAGGCCAAGGCGGGTGGATTACTTGAGGTCAGGAGTTCAAGACCAGTCTGGCCAACATGGTGAAACCCCATCTCTACTAAACATACAAAAATTAGCCAGGTCTGGTGGTGCACATCTGTAATCCCAGCTACTTGGGAGGCTGAGGCAGGAGAATTGCTTGAACCAGGAGGCCAAGATTGCGCCACTGCACTCCAGTCTCAAAAAAAAAAAAAAAATATATATATATATATATATATATATATATAAATAAATTTACTGGCCGGGCGCGGTGGCTCACGCCTGTAATCCCAGTACTTTGGGAGGCCGAGGCAGGTGGATCACGAGGTCAAGAGATCGAGACCATCCTGGTCAACATGGTGAAACCCCGTCTCTACTAAAAATACAAAAAGTCAGCTGGGCATGGTGGCGCATGCCTGTAATCCCAGCTACTCGGGAGGCTGAGGCAGGAGAATTGCCTGAACCCAGGAGGCAGAGGTTGCGGTGAGCCGAGATCGCGCCATTGCACTCCAGCCTGGGTAACAAGAGTGAAACTCCGTCTCAAAAAAAAAAAATAAATAAATTTACTTGTCTGATTTCTAAAATCACTAACTGTCTTAATAAAAAGAAGTGGTTGATTAAGACTAGGGACATCTTTCTTCATCATAAGTAATTGTCCAGCGATTGCACTTTGAAATTCTATTTCATATGCTTACTAAAAATAAGAAAAATCCAATTATGTATTTTACTGTTTTTTAAAAAACATTTCAAAAGCATAAGTATGCCTTGTTTGGGGAAATAGGCAATGTTAGTGAAGAACAATTCATATAATAATTTTGCCCTAGTCAAATTTCTGTTAATTGGAAACAGCATATTGGAATGCTATTCTAAAACTTATTAGAGAAACTTATACATGAAAAAACTATTTTTAAACCATGAAGTACTCTATTAACATAAATTATTACAATTTGAAATAATAATGTAAAGGAATCCTAGAGCTAAAATTATTATGAAGTACTTTCATAGACATAGTTTACTTAAATGAACAAAGGCCTGTATGAGAATAAATATGAATGAATAAATATTCCCCTTCAAAGAGAGGGAAGAATAGAAAAATAAAAAGAAGAGGAGATCCCTCATTTTCAGCCTTTATATTCACAATTTAGTGTGTGGTGTGCCAGGGGATAGGCCCAGTAGTTCTATTATTTGTAAAAATATTAGAATAAAATCCAAGAAACTAAAGAAAACATTGTAATATTAAAATTGAATTGAGAATATTCATGTAAACCCATGATTAAAAATTGCATTAAGGCCAGGCACAGTGGCTCACACCTGTAATCCCAGCAGTTTGGGAGGCCAAGGCAGGTGGATCATGAGGTCAAGAGATCGAGACCATTCTGGCCAACATGGTGAAACCTAGTCACTGCACTCCAGCCTGGCGACAGAGTAAGACTCTGTCTCAAAAAAAAAAAAAAGAATCGCGTTAGTTATCTATTGCTACATAGCAATGTTACCACAAATTTAGAGGCTTACAACAACACACTTCTAGGCTGGGCATGGTGGCTCACATCTATAATTCAGTACTTTGGCAGGTGAGGTCAAAAGTTCGAGACCAGCCTGGGCAACATGGTGAAACTCCATCTCTACTAAAAATACAAAAATTAGCTGGGCATGGTGGTGGGTGCTTGTAATCTCAGCTACTTGGGAGGCTGAGGCATGGGAATCGCTTGAACCTGGGAGGTGGAGGTTGCAGTGAGCCGAGATCACACAGTCCAGCCTGGGTGACAAAGCAAGACTCCTCCTCAAAAAAACAAAACAAAACAAAACAAAAAAACCCACAAGACACTTTTATTATCTCACACTGTCAGTGGGTCAGGAGACTGAGCATGGTTTAATTACATGCTCTGCTTCTGGCTCACAAAGCTTCAATCAACGTGTCAGAGGGACTGCAGTTTCATCTGCTTGCAAGCTGAGGTGGTTGTTGGCAACTTTTAGTTTCTAGCAGGCTGCTGCACTGACGTCCTCAGTTTCTTGCTGGCTGTTAGCCAGAGGCTGCCCTCTGCTCCTTGCCATATGGCCCCTCAATACACAGGTTTGCTTCCTATATGCCAGCAGGGAGAGAGTGTCTTTGCAAGAGGGACATTACAATCATCATGTAATCATTATGAACATAATGTACTCATGTATATGTAATCATGTACATCCTATCACCTTAGCCATATACTACTGATTAGAAGCAAGTCATGGTTCCTTCCACTTTCAAGAGGAGAGCATCACACAGGAGCATGAATAGCAGGAGGTGGGGATCATGGGTGCCACTCTAGAGTCTCTGTGTCAAAAATATGTATATTTTTTTCTAGCTCTGTCCACTGAAGTACCCTAAAAACAACTTTACTCTGTAATAATGAACATCTCTAGTGCTCAGGTTGTGGTCCTTAAAAACCATCATCCCCCCATTAAAGGGAAGCTGGGCTCTTTGAAGCAGTGTCTTATTTCAGGTCTGGGGCAGGGAAAGTACAAGGAAAGCCAAGGCTATTTGATTGTGCTAGAAATCAGTCAAGTTCTCAAACATCATTTGGGTCATATACCATTTGGTCACAGTTATGACATTTAGAGCATTATAAAGGCTAATGGTGGAAACAGATGGAATCTATGAAAATCCACGATTTTTAAAATTTTGGGGACAAGGTCTTGCTCTGTTGCCCAAGCTGAAGTGCAGTGGTGCGATCACAGCTCACTGCAGCCATGACCTCCTGGGCTCAAGCAATCCTCCCACCTCAGCCTCCTGGGTAGCTGGAACAATAGGTGCCTGTCATTACGCCTGGCTTGTTTTTCTTTTTTGTAGAGACAATGTCTCAGTACGTTGTCCAAGCTGGTTTCAAAATCCTGGGTTCAAGTGATCCTCTCACCTCAGCCTCCGAAAGCACTGGGGTTACAGTCATGAGCCACTGCACTGGGCCCACTTGCCTTTTATAAGGATCTTTGAGATTACACTGGCCTTGCTTGGATAATCCTGGATAATCTCCCCATCCCAAGATCCTTAATTTAGTGATATCTGCATAGTCCTTTTTGCCATGTAGAAGGTTCCCGGAACTAGATTATGAATATCTTTATGGGGTCATTATTCTGTCTACTACAGAATGTGGTTTTTAGTTTTTATTTTTGTGTGTGCATTTTCTAATTTTATGTAATATGCATGAATTACTTAAAGTGCGTATGTTAAAAATAGAACAATGTTATAGTTTATTTTCAAGTAACATGAAATGTGGTTATCTTTTATTAACTATCTATTAACTTTTATATGGCTCAATGTAAACTTGAGGGTTTTTTTTTTTTTTTTTTTTGAGACAGAGTCTTACTCTGTCACCAGGCTGGAGTGCAGCGGTGATCTCTGCTCACTGCAACCTCTGCCTCCCGGGTTCAAGCTATTCTCCTATTCTCCTGCCTCAGCCTTCAAGTAGCTGGGACTACAGGCGCACACCACCACACCAGCTAATTTTTGTATTTTTAGTAGAGATGGGGTTTCACCAAGTTGGCCAGGATGGTCTTGATCTTTTGACCCCATGATCTGCCTGTCTTGGCCTCCCAAAGTGCTGGGATTACAGGTGTGAGTCACTGCGCCTGGCCTTTTTTTTTTTTTTTTAAAAAGACAGAGTCTCACTCTGTTGCCTGTGCTGGAGTGCAGTAGCGTGATCTCAGTTCACTGCAACTTCCACTTTCCGGGTTCAAGGGATCCTCTTGCCTCAGTCTCTGGAGTACCTGGGATTACAGGTGTGCACCACCACGCCTGGCTAATTTTTGTATTTTTAGTAGAGATGGGGTTTCACCATGCTGGCCATGCTGGTCTCAAACTGCTGACCTCAAGTGATCTGCCCGCCTCCGCCTCCCAAAGTGCTGGCATTACAGGCATGAGCCACCATGCCTGGCCTGAAGCTTCAGTTTCATATGTAGCCAGTTATTACTTTTTCTTCAAGCTAAATCAGAAAATTCCATTTCATAATTTTACATTGTCAGAAATGGCAGCAAGTGTTTGGTAGCTGGGTCAGAAACTTCTGTGTGTTGGATGGAATAGGGACCCACAAATTGAGAACTCATTTCTTCTATTCAGTGTTACCCTGGACACTAAGTAGATGAAGTATTATACTCCAATTCTGCAAAGTTGAATGTTTCACCTTAGTAGGTGAGATCTCACTGCGGGTGGTACCACACCGGGGTGTGCTTTGAAAACAAGTGATTCTATTTTGGTTGTTACAGTGATTGGCAGGAATTCCCCTGGCAGGGATCTCCTGGCATTTAGTAGGCAGGAGCCAAGAATGTCATATGTCCTTCAATGCATGTGACATTCCTGTAAGGAAGAATTTTCCTATGTCTAACATAATTTTCAATGTCTCCCTAGACATTCGCATATATGAAAACCTATTTGTGATTATCTGAGTCTAAACCTAACCTTGTTTTACATGTAAACTCCAAGTACTATTCTTTTCTTTTTATGAGGTTTTTTTTTTTAATATGGAATGCTTTCACAAATGTGCATGTTGTCTAGAGCAGCCATGCTTATCTTCTTTGTATCAATATAATTCCACTGTGAGTATATTGCTGCTGAAGCAAGCATAACTCAAAGGATTTTCTGCACAGTTTTAATATATGTGGAATTTTCCAGGAATTGAACTACTATGTAAATTGAAAGAGGAGTGTGTTATTTTGTTTGGAACTTTACCAAGAATGGCTTAATGTTTTAGAAAATCACACCAATGACATCAATGTCATTTATGAGCTGTGCTGGATATCTTCCATTTGCCTTTCCCGACTCACTCCACCCTTCTCTACCTGCTCTGTGCCTAGCAAAGGGGCTGTAGCAACAGGTTTCCTTGTCTTCCAGCTTCTGGGTGGTTCACTCAGTGGGAAGCATTGGCAGGAGATCTGGAAGGTGGAAGGAGAGTGAGGTGTGCCATTTGAAATGACCATCAGGAGCTAGGTTGAATGTGCAAAACCGTATTCCCTTAGAAAATGAAAATGTAATATTTAAGTAATAACTAGCTTACAAGCTGGTTGGAAGGCACAAGTAAACTGTATGAAGAGGTGGTTCAGGCTGGGCGTGGTGGGTCACATCTGTAATCTCAGCACTTTGGGAGGCCGAGGCAGGCAGGTCACAAGATCAGGAGTTTGAGACCAGCCTGGCCAACATGGTGAAACCCTGTCTCTACTGAAAATACAAAAATTAGCCGGGCGTGGTGGCGGGCACCTGTAGTCCCAGCTACTTGGGAGGCTGGAGAAGGAGACTCCCTTGAACCTGGGAGGTAGAGGTTGCAGTGAGCCGAGATCAAGCCACTCAACTCCAGTCTGGGCAACAGAGTGAGACTCTGTCTCAAGAAAAAAAAAAAGAGGTGGTTCAGACTCTCACGATGCTTGCTGCCACTGGTTTACTTCTCCTTTAACCCAGATCTGTGACTTCCCGGAGAGTTCCCTATGACTGGATAACACAGAAAAAGCAAGGTTTATGATGCACAGTTTCCCAGCACCATCTAAAAGTGGGTGGTAGCTGCATTCTAGCCCCTGAAAGAGAGTGAAGGAAAATATTCCTAGGGGCAACACTTTGGGCAGTACATATTGTTGTCCACTTCATGTGGAAGGAGAGATGGCCTAGTTTCTCTATGAGCATGCTGTTAAGAGAGGCAATCCCCCATGGCCCAGAGAGTTCCTGCTCGTTCTTGTTGGGCACGCCAAGAATGCAAGGTCCTAACTGCTCTTTACCTGGGCCATTTCTCAGGGCTCTATTGCAAGGAGCTGCCTTGAGGGATGAGGTGATATCTCCTTCTGGGACAAAGAGCAGGCTTGCTTTCCCCAAGGCCAGTATTCCTTGACTGTGATGCAAACAGGCACTGTGTACACAGTGTATCCACCTGGGCCTCTTCCCAAGGTCCTGTGGGACTTGGAGACTTAGGGAACCGCATGATCCCGTGGGACATGGAGACTTAGGGAACCGACACAAATATGCTGATCCTCCTGCTGCTAGCTCGTGCTACTGACATCCATGAAACGGATATGTGGATCCACAAAAGGATAACGTGTAAATAGGGAGAAATCCCAGACCCTGGCAAATATTCAATATAAACATTGCAGCTGGTTTTACAAGCTCTTGGACATCATGTGACTTGTATGTGATTTCACATTGAAGGGTATAACTCAATTATTTATCTGTAGTTTTGGTCCCTAAGGGAAAAACTTTGCCACTTTTGTGTTAGAATGATTTTTGTTGTTGTTGTAATTCGGGCAAAACTCCACTGGCAGAGGTATCATTGCACATCTGTTGGAAAAAACAGGTCACTTTTAATGACTTCATGAAAGTGTTTGACAAAGTTTCATAGCAAACAGTACTAAGGACTAAGGGTGACTGGATTGCTGATATAATAAACCAGAAATTCACATATTGTCATTTTTAAAAATTCATCCTGTACATGGATAACATCACATGCCTCAAATTCCAATTGTTTATAATATTATTTTGCCCCTTTCTTTTCTATAGTAAGTCTTTTAGCTTCTCAGATCTGTCTTTACTTCTTTCAGTTCTAAATAATGGAATTCCAGCATTTCATCTGCAACACCACAGGCCCTCCTGAGTGCTGGTGTAAGAAATCCTAGCAATGGAATAATGAAAAAGTGATTTTTCTGATCTTTTAAAATGTCTTTGAAAATGTTATTTCTAACAAAGGGCTCTTGTAAGACATCTAGAACTCTGAGCTTTTGGCTTGATCTATGAATGTAACCTTGGCCTTAAAAAGCTTGTAATTCTTGGCCAGGCACAGTGGCTCACGCCTGTAATCCCAGCACTTTGGGAGGCCGAGGCGGGTAGGTCACTTGAGGTCAGGAGTTTGAGACCAGCCTGACCAACATGGTGAAACCCTGTCTCTACTAATAATACAAAAATTAGCCAGGCGTGGTGGTCTGTGCCTGTAATCCCAGCTATGCCAGAGGCTGAGGCAGGAAGGAGAATTGCTTGAACCCGGGAGGTGGAGGTTGCAGTGAGCCGAGATCGAGCCACTGCACTACAACCTGGGCGACAGAGTGAGACTCCGTCTCCAAAAAGAATAAAAGCCTGTAATTCTTTTGGTTTGTATCACTGAATAATCTGTTCCACTAGTAATAATATTTAAATTGACGTTTCCATATCCTAAAAGCTGTGAATACCTGTACATTTTTTTTTAGACGGAGTCTTGCTCTGTCACCCAGGCTGGAGTGCAGTGGCGTGATCTTTGCTCACTGCAACCTCTGACTCCCAGGTTCAAGCAATTCTCCTGCCTCAGCCTCCCGATAGCTGGGACTACAGGCGCCCGCCACCCCATCTGGCTCATTTCTGTGTTTTTAGTAGAGATGGGGTTTCACCATGTTAGCCAGGCTGGTCTTGAACTCCTGACCTCAGGTGATCCACCCACCTTGGCCTCCCAAAGTGCTGGAATTACAGGTGTGACCCACTGCGCCCAGCCTTGTAGCAGTTTTATTAATCAATAAAACTGGAAACAACCAAGATGTCTTTCAACAGGTGAATGGATAAGCAAACTGTGGTATACGTGTTCAGTGGAATACTCGTCAATGATAAAAAGGAAAGATTGCCAGGTGTGGTGGCTTGTGCCTGTAATCCCAGCACTTTGGGAGGCCAAGGTGGGTGGATCATGAGGTCAGGAGTTAAGAGACCAGCCTGGCCAACATGATGAAACCCCATCTCTACTAAAAATACAAAAATTAGCCAGGCATGGTGGTGTGTGCCTGTAATCCCAGCTACTAGGAAGTCTGAGCCAGGAAAATTGCTTGAACACCCAGGAGGCAGAGATTGCAGTAAGCCAAGATCGTGCCACTCTACTCTAGCCTCAGTGACACAGCAAGACTCTGTCTGAAAAAAAAAAATTCCCAGTCTCTGGTAAGTCTTTATCAGCAGTGTGAGAACAGACTTATACAAGGCTCTAGGAGGAAATTCATTTCCTTGCCTTTTCTAGCTTCCGGAGGCCATCTGCACACATTAGTTGATGACCCCTTCCTTACATCACTCCAACCTCTTGCATCTATCCTCACCTCTCCTACGAACTTCTTTGACCTTCTTGCCACCCTCTTTTAAGGACCCTTGGTATTATTACTACATTTAGGGTCCACCTGGATAACCTAGGATAATCTCATCTCAAGATCCTTAATATAATTACATTTGTCAAGTCCCTTTGTCATATTAAGGTAACATTCACAGGTTTTGGGGATTAGGACATGGATATCTTTTCAGAGTCATTATTCAGTCTAGAAGAGGACTGAAAATAGATCAGTGGTTGCCAGGGGTAGAGGAGAGGGAAGAGTTGAGTATACACGAGGATGGTGGTGGATATACGACTCCGCAATTTTCAAAACCTATGGAATGGTACAACACCAAGAATGAACATTACTGTATGCAAATTGAAAAAAGAATCACCCTGGTTTTCAGTGATTCCAGGATGCAATGCAGAGGATGACAAAATAAATTAATTGTACCTAGAGGAAATTGTTAAGTGAAATAAACCAGGCACAGAAAGACAAATACTGCATGATCTCATTATATATGGAATCTAAAAAAGCTGAAAAAATTGGCTGGGTGCGATGGCTCACACCTGTAATCCCAGCACTTTGGGAGTCCTAGGTGGGTGGATCACCTGAGGTCGGAAGTTTGAGAACAGCCTGACCAACTTGGAGAAACCCCATCTCTACCAAAAACACAAAATTAACTGGGCATGGTGGCGCATGCCAGTAATCCCAGCTATTCTGGAGGCTAAGGGAGGAGAATCGCTTGAACCTGGGAGGCAGAGGTTGCGGTGAGCTGAGATCGTGCCATTGAACTCCAGCCTGGGCAACAAGAGTGAAACTCCATTTCAAAAAAAAAAAGGTTGAAAAAATAAGAAATAAAGAAGCAGAGAGTAGAAAGGTAGTTACCAGGGGCTGGGGAAGGGGAGAGGTGCTGGTGATGGGGAGATATTGGTCAAAGGATACAAAATTTCAGTTAGACAGGAGAAAGAAGTTCAAGAGAGCTATTGTAAATCATGGTGAATATAGTTAATAAAAATATATGGCACACTTAAAAATTGCTAAGAGCGTAGATTTTAAGTTCTCACTATGAAATGTAGGTATGCAAGGTAATGCATGTTAATTAGCTTTCACACACACACACACACACACACACACAAATTAGCTTTCACACAATGTATACATATTTCAAAACAACATGTTGTACAGGGTTAATATATCATTTTAGTCAATTAAAAATAATAAAAGATTTTATGAAAAATATATGAGATTACTGAAGATGGTGGGGAAGAAGTTGCTGATTAAGCAACATTTGCAAAAAAAGTGTTTTGATTAGACAGTGTAAGGCTAAAGACAAAAAGGCCGGGCAAGGTGGCTCACACCTGTAATCCCAGCACTTTGGGAGGCTGAGGCAGGCCGATCACGTGAGGTCAGGAGTTCAGGACAAGCCTGGCCAACATGGTAAAACCCCATCTCTACCAAAAACATAAAAATTAGCCGGGTGAAAGAATAAAATAGAGCAAAAAAAAAAAATTAGCCGGGTGTGGTGGCAGGCACCTGCAATCCTAGCTACTGGGGAGGGTGAGGCAGGAGAATCACTTGAACACAGGAGATGGAGGTTGCGGTGAGCTGAGACCACGCCACTGCACTCCAGCAGCCTGGGTAACAGAGTGAAACTGTGTTTAAAAAAAAAAAAAAAAAGAGGCCGGGCGCAGTGGCTCACGCCTGTAATCCCAGCACTTTGGGAGGCCGAGGCGGGTGGATCACGAGGTCAAGAGATCGAGACCATCCTGGTCAACATGGTGAAACCCCGTCTCTACTAAAAATACAAAAAATTAGCTGGGCATGGTGGCGCGTGCCTGTAATCCCAGCTACTCAGGAGGCTGAGGCAGGAGAATTGCCTGAACCTAGGAGGCGGAGGTTGCGGTGAGCCGAGATCGTGCCACTGCACTCCAGCCTGGGTAACAAGAGTGAAACTGTCTCAAAACAAAACAAAACAAAACAAAAAAAAAAAAACTGTACATAAACACTGAACTTTAGTTGGGAGCATCAAAGAACAAAATCACAATATAGTTTTAAGATCTTAGTTTGCTTTTTTGTGTGTCATTCTAGAATTGGGCAACACTTTATTCTGTAAAGTAGAGTAAATGTTCCAATGGGCTGAGCAGAGGAGGTTGATTTTATAGACAGAAAGGGCTTAAGGAAGCAGAAACAAGGAACAAAAAGTGGACAGGTCATTTCAACGTTACTTTCCTTGTAAAGTGGGAATAGGGAAACAGAACAATAGACAAATAATTGATAGGTTAACCAGAAGTTACTTCAGATTACTTGTTGTTGTAAGGATCAAAGGCAAAGGGAACTTCATTATCATGCCAACGGAAACTGGCCTGCTTGGGAAATTGGGCTTTGCCTGACTCCTGATTTCTCAGAAGGCCAGCAAACGACTCAGTTTTAGTCTGATTTTTTTTTTTTTTTTTTTTTTTTTTTTAAACAGAGTCTCGCTCTGTCACCTGGGCTGGAGTACAATGGCATGATCTTGGCTCACTGCAACCTCTGACTCCCAGGTTCAAGCAATTCTCCTGCCTCAGCCTCCCTAGTAGGTGGGATTACAGGCACACAACACCACCCCACCCAACTAATTTTTGTATTTTTCGTAGCAACAGGGTTTCACCATGTTGGCCAGGCTGGTCTTGAACTCCTGACATCAGGTGATCCGCTCGCTTTGGCCTTTCAAAGTGCTGGGATTACTGGCATGAGCCACCACACCCAGCCATGACGTAGATCTTTAGTATGAATGAATCCATTCCGGTTTGTAGTCTGCTCTGTTGCAGCCTAGTGTAGGAGCTTCGTCCAAAACAATGGCCTGATATAATTTTTATGTAGCAGGCGATAGATATAGAAATATAGACATATACGCTTACATAGGTTAGTATACATAGATTTATTTCCTAGCTCTGACTGTTGAGATGGGCTAGAAGCAGTGATATCCCAGCAGCAGTCAGCACACTTAGCACCCAGATCTTCGTTTCCAAATACCAGTCTCCAATAAAGGAAACCAGAGCTCCTTGAAGAAATGGCTGCCTCTAGAGCTAGAGCAGGAAAAATACAAGATGCGCATGGAACATGTGGTAGTACCAGAAAGAAAAGACAGGAAGAGCCTGCACCTGGCCTCTCCAGACCCCTTGCTGGGAGTCGTCTGCTGTGGTGTATAGCCTGACTTTCATGTTCTTGCTATAGTGGGTCCTTGTCCTGTAATAAAGTGTAGACTTGTAGGCTTTGTCATTTGGGGTCCTTTGAGTCTTCTTTAGCAATTGAACCCTATTTAAGTGCCACGGTTAGTGCAGCTATACTGTATATTCAGTTTTTTTAAACATTGCACAGGCACTAGGAAAAATAGGTATACTGTCTGCTATATGTGTTTCTTTCCAGGAAACTACTGAGACTTATTATTAAGTGATTCTCTATCCTTAACATATTCACTTCATCCATTTCAATGCCATTTATTTATTTATAAAGTGTCAAATTCTATCAATGTAAATATTTTCATCTTTGAATTTCCTAATTTGCATTTATTTTATATATGTCCCCTTCTCTTATTTTAATCTTTTTGTTGGATTTTGTCCTTATTTTAAATAACATAAAATTGAAATTTTAATTCAATTTGGGAATCTTAATTTTTAATAGAGAAGTAGAAGTCCATTTATATTTATCGCCACTAATATATTTGTTTTATTTTACATGTCATATTTTTCTTTTTTCTTTTTTTTAAGACAGGGTCTTGCTCCATAGCTGGAGTGTAGTGGGGTGATCTCACGTCACTGCAATTTCCATTTCCCTGACTCAAGCGATCCTCGCATCTCAGTCTCCTAAGCAGCTGGGACTACAGGCACACTTCACCACACCCAGCTAATTTTTAAAAATTTTTGTAAAGACAAAGTTTCACTATATTGCTCAGGCTTGTCTCGAATTCCTGGGCTCAAGCAATCCTCCTGCCTTGGCCTTTCAAAGTGCTGGGATTACAGGTGTGAGTCACTGCACCTGCCATATTTTCCTATGTTATTTTTATTTTCAATGCTTCCTTGTCACTTTTTCTTTTATGATTTTTCTTTTTTTAAAAAATTTTTTTATTGAGATGGAGTCTTGCTCTATTGCCCAGGCTGGAGTGCAGTGGCGTTATCTCAGCTCACTGCCAACCTCTGTTGCCTAGATTCAAGCGATTCTCGTGCCTCAGCCTCCTGAGCTGGGATTACAGGCATGCGCCACTATGCCTGGGTAATTTTTTTTTGTATTTTTAGTAGAGATAGGGCCATGTTGGTCAGGCTGGTCTTGAACTCCTGGTCTCAAGTGATACGCCCACCTCGGCCTCCCAAAGCGCTGGGATTATAGGTGTTCCTTTCTATGTGTAGTGTTTCTTTCAGAAGCTCTTGAAAGCAGGCCTGGTGGTGATGAAATCTCTGAGTACTTGCTTGTTCACAAAAGATTTTATTTTTCCTTTGCTTATGAAGCTTAGTTTGGCTGGATAGGAGATTCTGGGTTGAAAGTTCTTTAAGGATGTTGAATATTGGCCCCCACTCTCTTCTGGCTTGTAGGGTTTCTGCTGAGAGATCTGCTGCGAGTCTGATAGGCTTCGCTTTGTGGGTAACCTGACCTTTCTCTCTGGCTGCACTTAGTATTTTCTCCTTCGTTTCAACCCTGGTGAATCTGACGATTATGTGCCTTGAAGTTGGTGTTCTTGAGGAATATCTTTGTGGTGTTCTCTGTATTACCTGGAGTTGAATATTGTCCTGCCTTGCTAGGTTGGGAAAGTTTTCCTGAATAATATCCTGAAGCGTATTTTCCAGCTTGGATTCATTCTCTTCGTCACATTCAGGTACACCTATCAAACGTAGATTAGGTCTTTTCACATAGTCCCATATTTCTTGGAGACTTTGCTCATTCCTTTTTATCCTTTTTTCTCTAATCGTGTCTTCTTGTTTTATTTCATTAATTTGGTCTTTGACCTCTGATATCCTTTCTTCTGCTTGATCAATTGAGCTGTTAAGACTTGTGCATACTTTGCAAAGTTCTCGTGTTGTGTTTTTCAGCTCCATTAATTCACTTATATTCCTCTCTAAATTGTCTATTCTCGTTAGCATTCTGTCAACCCTTTTTTCAAAGTTCTTAGTTTCTTTGCATTGGGTTAGAACAAGTTCTTTTAACTCACAGAAGTTTCTTATCATCCACCTTTTGAAGCCTACTTCTGTTAATCGAACACACTCATTCTCCATCAGGCCTTGTTCCGTTGCTGATGAGGAACTGTGATCCCCTGTAGAGGGAGGGGCATTCTGATTTTGGGTATTCTCAGCTTTTTTAGGCTGGTTTCTTCCCTTCGTTATAAATTTATCCATCTTTGTAATTACCGACTTTCTAATTAGGTTTCTGAGTGGACGTCCAACTTGTTGATTCCCAGCGCTGGAATCTGAGCAACCCACTGCGCCGGCCAAAACAGCAGCATTAAGATTGATAGTGCTTTTCTGACTGCACCAAGAACCGCCGCACCAAGGCGCCAGCAAAACTGCCATGCCGGCCACAAGAGTTGCACTGGCGACCTGAGGGGCCCCTCCGCTGGGAATCTCCTGGTCCGTGAGTAACAAAAATTCGTCTGAAAGTGTGGCATCCTCTCGTTCTCTGCACTTTCACTGGGAGCTATAATCCCAAGCTGCTAGTGACCAGCCATCTTGGATCTCTCCCAGTTCTGTGTTACAGAAGTTGTATTCCAGGCAACTGCAGGGCAGAGGATTGGAGCTCCCTCCTCCTTCCAGCCTTCACCTTAGAGAAGTTCTGCTACATGGAGGTAGGCTGCAGTACTGTGTCTTGACCAACTCCCACTCTAGTTTACTCACAGGGTAGAGTTTCCACACCAGGAGGAGGGAGATGAGATGACCTGGGGCTACTATCTTCGCCCAGTGCCCATCTTGAAGAGCAAGTGTGTCACTCTCGGAAAAGCAGGCTACCATCTTCCTCCTCCCGTCCAGCTCAGGAGTAGTGGTACAGAGGTTCTGTCCAGCAGGAGAGGCGAACCAAAAGAACAGATTGCTGGCCAGGTGCAGTGGCTAATGCCTATAATTCCAGCACTTTGGGAGGCCTACGTGGGTGGATCACTTGAGGTCTGGAGTTCGAGACCAGCCTGGCCAACATGGGGAAACCTGGTCTCTACTAAAAATACAAAAATTAGCCAAGCATGTTGGTAGGCGCCTGTAATCCCAGCTACTCAGGAAGCTGAGGCAGAATCACTTGAACCAGGGAGGTGGAGGTTGCAGTGAGCCAAGATTGTGCCACTGCACTCCAGCTTGGGTGGCAGAACGAGGCTCTGTCTACAAAAAAACACACAAAAAAACAAACATAGAACAATCACCTAGAAATTAGGAGAGGTTAACAAGTGAGTGTGAAGTAGACCAGCCAAAAGCTTAACAAGTTCATTAGGGAAATAAAGAGCCTAGAGTCAGTCATCCCTGGTGGTTATGGAGACTGCGCCTGTGCCCAAAGGCTGTGGCCTCCACATTGCATGGGAACCCAGACTTCACAGAACTAGTCCAATCAAGTCACTAAACAAATAACAAGCAAATACAACAGGCCCTGGAGGTAGGTAATGGGAAATCAATATCCAGAGTTGCTACCACAGTCTCTAAAATGTTGTTTTCAACAACCAAAAAATTACAAGACATGCAAGAAAAAAGAAAGTGTGACCCATACATAAGGAAAAAGCAGGCAATAGAAATTGCTTTTGAGGGGTCAATGGGTTGGACTTTGCAAAACCTCAAAGCAGCTATTAAAAATATGCTCAAAAAAATAGGGGAAACTATGTTTAAAGGGTCAAAGGAGGCCAGGTGAAGTGGCTAATGCCTGTAATCTACAAAAAAAACCCCCAGCAAATTAGCAGGGTATGGTGGCATGTACCTGTAGTCACCCGTAATCAGGAAGCTGACATGGGAGGATTGCTTGAGCCTAGGAGGTTGAGACTACAGTGAGCTGTGACTGCCACTGCACTCCAGCCTGGGTGACAGAGCGAGACCCTGTCAAATAAATAATAATAATAATGCACTAAAGAAAAAAGCTTCAGTCGGCTGCGGTGGCTCAGGCATAATCCCAGCACTTTGGGAGGCCAAGGCAGGCGGATCACCTGAGGTCAGGAGTTCGAGACCAGCGTGGCCAACATGGAGAGACCCCCCCCAATCCCTACTGAAAATACAAAATTAGGCCGGGCGCGGTGGCTCAAGCCTGTAATCTCAGCATTTTGGGAGACCGAGGCGGGTGGATCACGAGGTCAAGAGATCGAGACCATCCTGGTCAACACAGTGAAACCCCGTCTTTACTAAAAATACAAAAAATTAGGCCAGGCACGGTGGCTCAAGCCTGTAATCCCAGCACTTTGGGAGGCCGAGGCGGGTGGATCACGAGGTCAAGAGATCGAGACCATCCTGGTCAACATGGTGAAACCCCGTCTCTACCAAAAATACAAAAAATTAGCTGGGCATGGTGGTGCGTGCCTGTAATCCCAGCTACTCAGGAGGCTGAGGCAGGAGAATTGCCTGGG
>NW_022436957.1:19916003-19943870 GCF_009761245.1 Sapajus apella
CCAAAAAAAAAAAAAAAAAAAGAAAATACAAAATTAGCTGGGCATGGTGACACATGCCTATAATCCCAGCTACTGGGAAGGCTGAGGCAGGAGAATCACTTGAACCTGGAAGGCAGAGGTTGCAGTGAGCTGTGATCACACCACTGCATGCCAGCCTGGGTGACAGAGCGAGACTTGGTCTCAAAAAAAAAGAAAAAGAAAAAAGAAAAAAGACTCAAAATTAATTGGTGTTACTCTCTGACACAGCTGTCTCTTAAAAAAAAAGAAAAAAAGAATCAGTTGCACCTAAACCCAAAGAATCACTGTTTCTTGAAGTGGTGGTTTAAACAGGTGCAAACAGCAAGCGAATCTCATCACCTTTGGTGGCTGTGGCAGTGTCCCTCAAAGTGAACTTAGAAGCTCTACATCCCTGGTGGCCAGTGCCTGCTGGGACCAGAGCCTGTGGCCATTTGGCCAAGTCAGCCCCAAGTCAGGGCCTCCAGGCAATGGCTGTGCCTGACAGGATGTACCAGGCTACTGGACAGGCACTCGATAGGAGGTCTGCCAAATGCCTAGAGCCCAGGAAATTCGGTCACCCTGCCCCCTCCCCCCTTTTTTTGACCAAGACATGGGTACCCGGCACCACATCCGAGCCCACTAGAGGAGATTACAGCCAGCAAGTGCAGTTCCACGACTCCAAGATCAAGTTCCCACTGCTCCACTGTGTCCTGCGCCATCAGCACAAGCCATGCTTCACTACCAAGAGGCCCAACATCTTCTTCTAGTTGCAGGGCCCTCACCCCAGTGTGCCCCAGATAAACTCAGGTACACCAAGGAAGAAAAAAAGAAAGAAAGAGTAAATTTGAAGACCAATAGAGACTATACAATCTTAAGAACAGAGTGAAAAAAAGAATGAAGAAAAATTAACTGCTTCACAGAAATGTGGGACACCATTAACCACACCCCAATATACATGTAATGGGAATACCAGAAGAAAAGGAGAAAGGAGAAGAGAAAATATTTGAAGAAAGAATGATTGAAAACCACAAAACATTGCTGAAGTAAATTAAAGAAGGCTTAAATAAAAGGAGACATTCCATATTCTGAGATCAGAGAAGTTTACAGCATGGGCTCAGAAGATCAGACTGCCTAGGCTATATCCTGACTCTTAGGTAAGTTACCTAACTTCTTTGGGTTTTGGTTTTCTCATTTGCAAAATGAGGATAAGAAGTCCTGTCTTATGAAGTTGTTCACAGAGTAAATGGCTCAATATACCTATAAAGCACTTAGAACAGTGCCCGTCACATGGTGTGTGTTTAATGCTTTTTAGCTATCCTGAAATTGTGAAAGACAATTTGGAAGAACATATGAATCTTCAGTTAACAATCTTTTTCTCCAGAAAGTCTAGCTGTTGCTCCATTTTCCTCTGAAAGCGAATATTGCAGAGAATTCTGAAACCAAACAGGCTTTATTTCCTTAGAGCAGGGTGGTTAAGGAGAACCACCAGATAGAGAAGGGCATCACTGTGTCTGAGAAATTGAAGGAGTTCATGCCACCAGGACTGCAAGAACTGATCCCCTTTGTGAAGCCTGCGCCCACTGACCAGGAGCCATCAAAGAAGCAGAAGAAGCAACATGAGGGCAGCAGAAAGAAAGCAAGAGACGTCACCCTGGAAAACCGGCTGCAGAACATGGAGGTCACCGACGCCTGAACATTCCTGCCTCCCTGTTTGCCAGGCTTTCATTTCTGTCTGCCGAGATCTCAGAGCCTGCCCAAGAGCAAGGAAGCCAAGCACCCATTCATCGCCCTGTCCCCATCTGTCTGTGTAGCTAGGAGGGGAACAGTGCCACGTACCACACAGATGTTCCTGTCTCCTCGCATGGGCATAGGAACCCATCACTGATGACTGACGTTTCCACGTAATAAAGCATCTCTGGGGAGGGAAGAAAAAAAAAAGAGCTCTGAGGCTGGACTGCCTTGGTTTGCTGGCTCTGCCGTTTACTGGATGTGTGACCTTGGACAAGTTACTTGATCTCTCCTGTAATATCGGGGCAACTCATAGACCCTCCCTGTCGTGGACCCTTTGCATCTGTGGGCCAAACCATCCTTCCTCCCTTTTACTTGTTTGGGTTTTTTTCACTCCAACCTGTTGATTCAGGTGGGCCTTCCAATTGTAGTAGCCTCATCCCCTGACCAGTAGCTCACTGCATTCTCTCGGCCACTGTGCTGGATTTAAGTGTTGAGCGCATAGCCTGAAGACAACAGGAGGCCTTCTCTGGGCAAACTGGGCGGGAGACTCTTTCTTCCTTCTGGGGTTCCCGAGCTCGGATTACGTGAAACTGGAGTTGCCGGGGCGCGTCTGGAAGCCTGTCTGCAGTTGGAGAGGCTGAGGCTAACACACAGAACTAACCGGAGCCGAGCGGCTGGAGAGCAGAGGGACCCCGACGACATCGGTTGAGTTGCTGCGTCCAGCCAACTTCCAGGCCAGCACCGCCACTTTATTGGGATGCTGGGTGCATTAAATGAGAGAATTCGTGTAAAGCACCAAGTACGTGTTGGACACAAGTCCTCAAGAAAAGATGATCTGTTTCCTCCTGCCATAATGATCGCAGGAGTTTTTTAACTTGTAGTTAAAAATTGTTGGGGCTGGAGCAGTGGCTCACACCTATAATCCCAGCACTTTGGCAGGCCAAGGCAGGAGGATCACTTCAGGCCAGGAGTACGAACCCAGTCTGGCCAGCATGGTGAAGCCCCATCTCTTACTAAAACTACAAAAATTAGCTGGCCGTGGTGGCAAGCGCCTGTAGTCCCAGCTACTCAGGAGGCTGAGGCAGGAGAATCACTTGAACCTGGGACACGGAGGTCGCAGGGAGCCGAGATGGTGCCAATGCACTCCAGCCTGGGCAACAAGAATGAGACTCTGCTCAAAAATTAAAAAATTTAAAAAAAAAAGTTTCCAAATGTGTGTACGTGTAGATAGCTGATTCTCCTGAAATGTGGTGAATTCCTTCAGTCTGCAGATACTGATCTTTCTTAAGCTTAGGACATTTTTTTCTAAAGCTCTTTCATGATTGCATCTCTTGGCCAGGAACGGTAACTATCTGCGTGTTGGTGCCGCATTCTCTGTTCTTCATATCTGTCATCTTTCTCATAATTTTCTTTCTCCTCCACCTCCAAATGTGGGAATTCCTCAGGGCTTGGACTTGGTGAAAGTATTAATTATAAGAGCAGTTGACTCCTGTTCCACCCCAACTTTCCATCCAAGGGCCATCCAAGGGACAGGGGAGGAATCTTAAGCCACCACCTGCAGCAAGCCCAGCCCTTTTCCACAGGCCACCCGGGGGAGTGGGTTTCTGCCTTGTCCCAGTCCCCCATGGTCTTTCTAGCAGTGGTGCTGGCAGATGTGTGCGATGTAGGACTTGGTGACACAGACTTCCTGCAAAACCAGCAGGAAAAGCAACAGCTCTGCAGGATCCCAGAGACTCCTGCTGTGCAGCCCAGCAGCCAAAGGCAGCACCCGAGAGCCCTTTGGAAACCCAGACCCTCCAGCCCCTGCCTGGACCCCTGAACCAGAACGAGCATTTCCACAACATCCGTGGGTGATTTGTGCGGACATCAAAGTTCGAGAAGCTCTGCTCCAGGGTGCAGGCTCAGTTTAACCCTTTTTCCATAATCCATTTTTTTGTCTACCCACGAAGTCACTCTTTACAGTGAAACTCCCCAACTCCTCACCAGACCAGATCATGTAATACTAACTCTCTTTACTATTAGTACCTACTTCATTTTCATGTGCTATTTTCCCTCAATATAATGATTTTATTTTATTATTTTTTAATTTTTCAAACTTGGAGGTTCTTAAGAACAATAGGATATTATTAGCATAAAGTGGGAGCTCTGTTGACGTTTTGTATGCACAATTCAGACTTCATTGAAACTTTAAATTTTACTGTATCCTTGGCTTGCGTTACCTTTTGAAGAATTACAAAACTTTCCACAGTTCTGCCAGCTGCTTCTTCCTGTTTTGTTCTCAATTTGGGATGTTTATTTCTTTTGCTTGATGTCTGTATGCTAAAAGAAATAAATAAGCAGAACACATTTGTGGTTCATTCAAGCACAGGGCACAATCCAAATTCATTCCACATGATAGTCTCTGACTAGGAATTCTTATGTCCTATAATTGATGAGTATATTTTTGCATTAAGCTGTAATGTTGAATTATCACTTCTTTTAGCATATTTATTTAAATGTGTTTTGGGGGTGAAAAGTCATTATGTCATTAAAAAAAGGAGTCTTTCTTCAAAAGGTGATATAATTTCCAAGAGCTGCTTAGGCAAATGTTGTTAACTGAAGGGTCATTATGTAAGGTAGTTATGTATTATGTTATATATTATATATGTTATAGAAACCCGAGTGCCGTTACAAATATAGTTTGTAGAGTGGTGCCAGGCAGTGAACTCTTTGTTACCCATGAGATAAATACAGAAATTGAGTATTTAGAACATTTGACCAAGTAATTTATATGTCTACTGCCTTTCACAGTAACAATTTAGCTTTGTATTTTATAAATCATTTAAAAATTTTATTTTTCTAGTGACTTATTTTTATTATATCTTACAGAAATATCAGTGTGCAATAGATTGGAAATTTTTTTTTTAAGTTGGTCTTTCACTGCAGATGGTTTGAACAGCACTGATATAGAGCATATTCTCTGGCCTCAAGAAACCAAATTTGATATAAATAATATAATGAAAGTATAACCTTCCTCTACCCTAGTAAGGACATTTAAAAACATTTCTAAATAATGACTGGGTTGGCTGGGCGTGGCTCATGCCTGTAATCCCAGCACTTTGGGAGGCTGAGAAGGGCAGATCGTGAGGTTAGGAAATCGAGACCATCCTGGCTAACACGGTGAAACACTCTCTCTACTAAAAATACAAAAAATTAGCCAGGTGGCAGGCACCTGTAGTCCCAGCTACTCAGGAGGCTGAGACAGGAGAATTGCTTGAACCTGGGAGGCAGAGGCTGCAGTGAGCCGAGATCGTGCCATTGTACTCCAGCCTGGGCGACAGAGCAAGACTCCGTCTCAAAAAAAAAAAAAAAAGGGTTAAAAAAAGAAACTGAAAAGAAAAATACAAATTATTAGAGCTGAACAGCAACAGAACAGAATCCATGAAAGGTGTGTGGGCTGGGTGTGGTAGCTCATACCTGTAATCCCAGCAGTTTGGGAGGCCGAGGTGAGTGGATGACTTGAGCCAAGGAGGCTGGGACTGCAGTGAGCTATGACTGCGCCACTGCACTGCAGAGTGAGACCCTGTCTAAAAAAAAAAAGACAAAAAAAGCTTGTGTGATAAAAGGTGATATTTAGACAGAAAGTAAAGTTTTAAATGCATATATTAGACAAAAAAATTATACTTAATGATCAGACTGTTGTGAAAAGGTAGAGAGTAGTTACGGTACTGCCCAGGCTGGAGTGCAGTGGCACAATCTCAGCTCACTGAAGCCTCTGCCTCCTGGGTTCAAGCAATTCTCCCACCTCAGCCTCCTGAGTAGCTGAAATTACAGGGGCGCACCATCACTCCTGGCTAATTTTTGTATTTTTAGTAGAGATGGAATTTCACCATGTTGGCCAGGCTGGTCTCAAACTCTTCACCTCAGGTGATCCACCTGCCTCAGCCTCCCACAGTGCTGGGATTACAGGCATGAGCCACTGCACCCAGCCAGGTTTAGTACTTTTATCAATGAGTCCCCAAAATATAGAAACTTAAATAAGATAGAACACTATTTTATTCCCATAAAATAGTCTTGTGGTAGATGGCAGGTCCAGGGTTGGCAGGCATTTACGTCAAACTCAACATACGCCTTTCATCTGCATGTCAAGAGTAGCACTATCTGGTTGTCATCATCTTTCAGTAATCAGACAGTGGAAAAGAGTTCAAGAGAGTGCACAAACAATGTTTTCTAAATGCAAGACCTGGGCTGGGTGAGATGGGTCCTGTCTGTAAACTCAGCACTTTGGGAGGCCAATGTGGACTTCAAGAGGCCCAGGAGTTAAAGGGCAGCCTAGGCAACATAGTGAGACCCCACCTCTACAAAAAAAAATTAAAAATTAGCTGGGTATGGCAGCAAACACCTGTGGTTCCAGCTACTTGGGAGGCTGAGGTGGGAGGATTGCTTGAACCCAGGAGGTACAGGCTGCAGTGAGTCATGATTCATGGTGCCAATGCACTCCAGCCTGGATGCCAGAGGGAGACACTGTCTCAAAAAAAAAAAAAAAAAAAAAAAAGAAGGAAAGACCCTGAACAGTCCTCCATTCCATTGGGCAGAGCTTGGTCATATGATGACAGGTAGAGGCAAAGGGGATTAAAAACTGTGGAGTTGGCTGGACACGGTGGCTCACACCTGTAATCCCAGCACTTTGGGAGCCTGAGGCAGGCGGATCATGAGGTCAGGAGATCGAGACCATCCTGGCTAACATGGTGAAACCCCATCTCTACTAAAAATACAAAAAATTAGCCTGGCGTGGTGGCGGACACCTGTAGTCTCAGCTACTCAGAAGGTTGAGGCAGGAGAATCACTTGAACCCAGGAGGCAGAGGTTGCAGTGAGCCGAGATTGTGCCATTGTACTCCAGCCTGGTCAATAGAGCAAGGCTCTGTCTCAGAAAAAAAAAAAAAAAAAAAAAAAAAAAAAAAAAAAATCTGTGGAGCTTAGCTAAGAAGTCCTGAGTCCAGTTACAATGCCATATCTCTGAAGGAAAGGGAAAAAGATATTGGGGGATGATTACCAAACTGCCATAAGCAACCATATTAGTAAAATCAAAGACAATTGAAGGAAGAAAACAGTAAGTATAAAAGCAGAATGTTATAAACAAGGAAAACAAAGAACAATAGGTAATCAACAAAACTGAGAGTCAATGAATTTAAGCGAATTAAAAATAGGGTCATCACTTAGAAGACAGAAAAATAAGAGGCATAATAGACAATGGTACGGAGGAAAAAGGGGACACCAGATAGACACAGTAAAGGCTCCAAAACTCATAGGAGATTATTACGATCTCCTTTATAGAAATGCATTAGAAAACTCACAATGAAATAGACAATTTTCTAGACAAATAAAAATTTTCTCAATGAATTCAAGAGGTAGTAGAATTCAGACACAGACCATTAATGAACTGATACAACAGTGAAGATCCTTAATCACCTAAAACAGTCACACACATAAAAACACAAAATACAACCAGGGCCACAGGGTTTTATAGGAGAGTGTTGCTCAAACCACAAGTAAACAGAAAACCCTTAATTATTTAAATAACAATAATAACAATAATAAAAGAGAATGTTATCCAACTCATTTAAGAGGCTACATTAACCTTAATATGAAAACTGGGAAAAGGCCAGGTGCAGAGATTCATGCCTGTAATTCCAGTACTTTGGGGGGCCGAGGCAGGCAGACGTCTGAGCCCAGTGGTTCAAGACCAGCCTGGGCAACATGGAGAAATCCATCTCTACAAAAAATACAAAAATTTGCCAGGTGTGGTGGTACACTCCTGTAGTTTCAGCTACTCTGAAGGCTGAGGTAGGACAATTGCTTGAGCCTGGGAAGCTCAAGGCTACAGTGAGCAGAGATTGCGCCACTACACTCCAGCTTGGGCTACAGAGCAGGACACTGTCTCAAACAACAACAAAACACTTTGGCCTCCCAACGTGCTGGGATTACAGGCATGAGCCACTGCACCTGGCCAAGACAGTTTTTTTTTTTTTTTTTTTTTTTGATAAACATAGAAATTGACCCTTCTGGTCTTAAAACTTGAAACTCACCGGATCCAGACAGTGAGATACCAGGCCTCTCAAAAGGTATCAAATAACCGAAACTCAGCAGATCATTGCATCCAGAGATTAAAACATCAGGCCCCTCATTTATCATGATTGCTTCCTCTGTTTTCCCATACATAGTTACATTTCTTCCCTACTATATAAACCCCTAGTTTTAATTGGTCAGGGAGATGGACTTAAGACTGATCTTCCATTTCCTTGGCTGCACCTGATAAAAGCTTTCTTCCTTGGCAATCATTGTTGTCTCAGTGATTTGTCTTTCTGTCCTGCGAGCAGCGGAACCTAGATGGAACCCCTGGTGTTTTAGTCACAGATTTTGGTTCTCTGACCCGGTATATTTTGCTTGTGGCTTGGCTGCTATGGGCCACCAGGAGTCTCAGAAGCCCTCCTTAGTAGCTGCCCACCCAATTTTGGCTGGAGGTGAGTTTCCCTCTCTCTCTGGCCTCTCTGCAGCGAGCCCCAAACAGGGTCCTAACTGCCTCGGAAGAACAGCCTTTGAAATTTGACCACTGCATCCAGGTGGGATGAGTGCACTTTGTGGGCCCAGACAGCAGGATCTGCTTCTCTCAGTTTGGGAAATTCATAAAGGAATTCCCACTTGCAGGCTGAACAGGCCCAACTAAGTCTGGGCACGGTGGCTCATGCCTGTAATCCCAGCACTTTTGGGAGGCGAGGTAGGCAGATCATTTGAGGTCAGGAGCTTGAGACCAGCCCGATCAACATGGTGAAACCCTGTTTCTACTAAAAATACAAAAATTAGCTGGGCGTGGTGTCATATGCCTCTAGTCCTAGCTACTCGGGAGGGTGAGGCAGGAGAATCGCTTGAACCCAGGAGGTGGAGGGCAGTGAGCTGAGATCATGCCATTGCACTCCAGCCTGGGCAACAAGAGCAAAACTCCGTTTCAAAGAAAAAAAAATTGTGGAATTGTTCTCATCTGTAAAATGCTAATATCTGATAGGCAGCTTAGGATTTCTTGCTTCCTGGGTTTTCACTAAAAGTTAAGGTTACTAAGGAAAAGAATTCTAGTTAAGATATTATTCTATATATAATATGTGCCTAAGAAGATGTGTTTTTATTGAGAGAAAGAATAATTTTATCTAATTCAGAAGTTATCTGAAGATTAAATCAAATTACAGACTTCAAAATGTTATTTTGGAAACAAGGTAAAAAGGAACCAGAAAGTAGAGGAGAGATGTGAAGAAAGTTATGGATATAAAGATGTATTTTTGGTAAGGAAGATTATAAAGAAAAGAAAACTTAGGAGAAAACAGAAAGTCCAAGCATGTACCAGCATTAAAGTACTTACTGGTCATGTGCCTAAAGCGAATTTCCTAATTGCACAAAACATATAGTTGGTATTGGTGGATTTAAAGACATTAATTTGGGGCCGGGCACAGTGGCTCATGCCTGTAATCCTAGCACTTTGGGAGGCTGAGGATCACCTGAGGTTAGGAGTTCAAGACCAGCCTGGCCAACAAGGCAAAATCTGTCTTTACTTAAAATACAAAAATTAGCCGGGTATGGTGGTGCACACCTATAATCCCAGCCTCTCAGGAGGTTGAGGCATGAGAATTGCTTGAACTTGAACCTGGGGAGTGGAGGTTGCAGTGAGGTAAGATCCTGCCGATTCACTCCAGCCTGGGCGAAGGAGCAAAATTCCATCTCAAAATAAATAAAAAAAAAAATAGATAAAAATGAAGACATTAATTTGGCTGGGTGTGGTAGCTCACCCTTGTAATCCCAGCACTTTGGGAAGCCAAGGTGGGTGGATCTCTTGAGGCTGGGAGTTCGAGACCAGCCTAGGCAACATAGTGAGACCCTGTCTCATTAAAAAAAAAAGTTCCCTAGGATTTTAATTGACTTCATGATGTACAACTAGAAAAACTACCTTAGACAAAGTTAAAAGATAAGCAGCAAAGGAAATGATATTTGTAACATACATAATTAACAAAGAATTATATTTAGAATGTAGAAAGTATTTCTACAAATAAGAACAATAGAAAACAGACAAAGGTTATTCCAAGGCAATTTTCAGATGAGGAAAACTATAGCTAATAAAGAGTCAAAAATATCTTGAACTTACTTGTTATCAAGGAAATGTCAATTAAACAATTTTACCATTTCTCACTTATTAGATAGTCAAAAAGTATGAGCACATCAAGGTTGATGAAGGAATGGGGAATTGGGAATTCTCATATTCTGCTGGAGGGAATGTATATTAGGATAGTCATTTTGGAGAGTAATATTGAAAATGTGCTATATTCTGAATTTTTACTTATTTATACTCCAAGAAAAACTCATACATGTGGGCAAAGAGGCATTTACAAGGATGTACTAGTATTTCTTAAAGTGTCATTGGTGTGTGGATGGCTTATCTGTTTATGACCAGGACTCCTGGTTAAACTAGCCCTATCCCATACCTACTATATCAGTCAGGGTTCTCCAGAGAGAAACAGAGCCAATAGGATATATACATAGATATATAAGAGGAGACTTATTATGAGAATTGTCTTATGTGATTATGGAGGCTAAGCAGTCTCACGATCTGCCTTATGCAAGCTGGAGAACAAGGGAAGCTGGTGGTATAATTTGATCTGAGTCCAAAGGCCTGAAAACCTGGAGCTCCAATGTCCCAGGGCAGCTCAGGAAGAGAATTCACCTTTCCTCCGAATTTTTGTGCTGTTTAGGACGTCAACGGATTGGACGATGCTCACCCACGTTGGTAACGACAGATCTTCTCTTTTTTTGTTTTTTAAGATGGAGTCTCACTCTGTCACCCAGGCTGGAGTACAGTGGCGCAATCTCAGCTCACTGCAACCTCCGCCTCCTAGGCTCAAGTGACCCTCCTGCTTCAACCTCCTGAGTAACTGGGATTACAGGTGCTCACTATCATGCCTGGCTAATTTATTGTATTTTTAGTAGAGATGGGGGTTTCACCATGTTGGCCAGCCTGGTCTTGAACCTCTGGCCTCAAGCGATCTGCTCCCCTTGGCCTCACAAAGTGCTGGGATTAAGGCGTGAGCCACTGCACCTGGCCTGATCTTTACTTAGTCTACTGATTCAAATGCTAATCTCTTCTGGAAACACTCACAGACACATTTAGAAATAATGTTTTACCAGCTATCTGGGCATCCTGTAGACCATTCAAGTAGACACATTAAAATTAACCATCGGCCGGGCGCGGTGGCTCAAGCCTGTAATCCCAGCACTGTGGGAGGCCGAGGCGGGTGGATCACGAGGTCAAGAGATCGAGACCATCCTGGTCAACATGGTGAAACCCCGTCTCTACTAAAAAAATACAAAAAATTAGCTGGGCATGGTGGTGCGTGCCTGTAATCCCAGCTACTCAGGAGGCTGAGGCAGGAGAATTGCCTGAACCCAGGAGGCAGAGGTTGCGGTGAGCCGAGATCGCGCCATTGCACTCCAGCCTGGGTAACATGAGTGAAACTCCGTCTCAAAAAAAAAAAAAAAAAAAAAAAAAATTAACCATCACATTGACTAGATCAGAATTTCCAGGAGTTGGGGCCTGGGAATCTGCATCTTTGCCAAGAGGTTCCCTTGCAAATTTGAAAACTATTGCTGTTTTCTTAATCATAAGTGGTCTAGTTTTTATTTATTTCATTACTTAATTCTGCTAATTGTTTTGCAAGTAAGTCATGTTATATGGTCCACAGAAAAATGTGAGAAAGAGGCCACTAATATCTGTAATGCTTGCCCTACTCCAAAGATTCTTTGAAATTTGAAGATAATTTTTTCTTTGTGTGTATATATTGTATATATTTTAAACTCCTCATTATGGAACATTTCAAATACATATACAAAGAGAATAACGTAACAAACCCCCATATGTCCATCATCCAACTTCAATCTTGTTTCATTTATATTCCCTCACACACTTCACTTTGAACCCTGTTCCACCCTTACGATGCTCCCCCATGCTATTCTGAATGCTGTTTCTGATATCATATCATTCTATCTGTAAATATTTTGGTTCACGTATCTCTGAGAGATAAGTAGTTTTTTGTTTTTTTTTTTTTTTGGAGATGGAGTCTTGCTCTGTCACCCAGGCTGGAGTGCAATGGTGTGATCTTGGCTCACTGCCTCCTGGGTGCAAGCAATTTTCCTGCCTCAGCCTCTTGAGTAGCTGGGATTACAGGTGTGTGCCACCACACCTGGTTAAATTTTTTGTATTTTTAATAGAGACGGGGTTTCACCACGTTGGCCAGGCTGGTTTCGAGCTCCTGACCTCGTGATCCACCCGCCTTGGCCTCCCAAAGTGCTGGGATTACAGGTGTGAGCCATGGTGCCCGGCCAATAAGGACTACATTTTAAACATAATCACAACACCATCATATCTAAATGAATTAACAATACAATAATTTGTTTATATGAGCATATATCCAATCAGTATTGACAAAATCCAGTGTTCACATTTCTCCAATTGTCTCATATTTTTAGTTTTTTTGAGACAGGTTCTCATTCTGTCTCCCAGGCTGGAGCACAGTGGCATGATCTCAGCTCACTGCAGCCTCAACCTCCCAGGCTCAAGCGATCCTCCCAACCTCTGCTTCTTGAGTAGCTGGGAATACAGAAACCCCACCGTGCCTGGCTAATTTTTCTGTATGTGTAGATGTGGGGTTTCATCATGTTGTCCAGGTTGGTCTTGAACCCCTGAGCTCACCAGCCTCCCAAAGTGCTAGGATTACAGCATGTGCTACCGCACCTGACCTATGGTTTGTCTGAATCAAAATTGAAATGAGCCAGGTGTCCTGGCTTGTGCCTGGAATCCCCTCACTTTGGGAGGCCGAGGCAGGTAGATCACTTGAGTCCAGGAGTTCAAGACCAGTCTGAGTAACATGGCAAAACCCCGTCCCTAAGAAAAATACAAAAATTACCTGGGTGTGCTGGTGTGCACCTGTGGTCCCAGCTACTTAAGAGGCTGAGGTAGAAGGATCACTTGAGCCCGGGAGGTTGAGGCTGCAGTGAGCCGTGATTACGCTACTGCTCTCCAGCGTGGGCAACAGAGCGAGATCTTGCCACAAGAAGAAAAAAAATGAAGTTCATACACTGCTATTGATTCACATGTCTTTTAAGTCTTTTCTAATCTATTGATTTCCCCTCCTATTTTTTTCTAATAATTTGTTGAGGAAAGAAATTTATTTGTTAAATGTTCAATTTATTTTTCTTATAATTTGTTTTCTTATAATTTACTTGTTTATTCTTTTCTTTCATTTGTCCTTTAGAGTTTCTCATCAACTGGATTTTGTCAATCGTATCCCTTTGGTTTCATTGATATGTTTCTCTGTTTCCTGTATTTCCTATAACTGGTAGTTAGAGCCAGAGGGTTGATCAAACTCAGGTTTGATTTTTTTTTCTTTTTTGTCTAGTAGCATTTAGTCCTTCCATCTTGAGACATATTTCTGGTTTTCTCTCTGCTTAGTGGCCACTGATGATCATTGCCAAGGTCCATTATTTCATCAGGTGTTGCAAAATGGTGATATTCTAATTTTATCAGGACTTTTTCACATATTAGTTGGAATACTTCTATTAAAATAAAGGTCTTGGCTGGGCGCAGTGGCTCATGTCTGTAATCCCAGCACTTTGGGAGGCTGAGGAGGGTGAATTACTTGAGGTCAGGAGTTCAAGACCAGCCTGGCTGGCTGGGCGTGGTGGCTCACGCCTGTAATCCAAGCACTTTGGAGGCCAAGGCGGGTGGATCACCTGAGGTCGGGAGTTCAAGACCAGCCTGACCAACATGGTGAAACCCGTCTTAAAAACAACAACAACAACAAAAAAAACCCAAAAAGTATTAAGACCAGCCTGGCCAATATGGCAAAACCCTGTCTCTACTAAAAATACAAAAATTAACTTACAGGCTTCATCTTTTTTCCTTTACTAGTTTTGAAAATATTGAGTTAGTTCCCTAACATTCCCCAAAATTGATCATTTTTAAAAATTAAAATATGACTCTCATACTATATCCAATTCACCCTTTTAAAGCATACATAAAATTCTCTTTCTAGTACGTTTATAAAGTTGTGCAAACATTACCACTAGTTGATCATTTTTAAAGTCTCATAAATTCATTAACATATCCACTGTGTTTCAATTCATAGCAATTTTTTTTGACATTCAAATTTTCTTAACGTTAGACAACTGGAGCCTCCTTAAACTGGCTCCTGAAACCCTTTGACACACTCCTAGTAAGCTTGGACACTTTCTTCTTTTGTTTTCTGCTATAAGGAGATGTTTCTGGCTTATCTTATACTTTCCTGCTCCAGCCCTGGAATCAATCACTTCTCCCTTTCCTTTGGTGGAAAACTGTAGAGGCCCCAACTTGGACACCAGGGGTGCTCACTGGTACTGCTTATTGTTTCTAGGCCTCTATATTGATTTTTAAAATCTCTTTAGTGGAGCTGGTTTGTTTGCTGTGCCCTGTGATTTATAATCCATGAAGAATATGGCTACTGGTGATTTTCAGGAATTAAATAATGTCTTATTCAACTAATGACTCATGTAAAAAGCACTGCTTGAAAATCACCTATTTGCCAGTCATTGTTTATTTTAAAATTATTCTCCTTGGGGATAGCGTGTGGCTTAAGGGCTCAGATGAAAAATTCTTACTTGGCATTAATTATGGCCAACTGAATTCCAACAGAAGATGCAACTTGCTCACACTAAGTATAACCTAAGTATCAGGTATCAGATAAATGGTTAATTTTTATACGGCATGCTTAGTTCAACAAAACTAGGGCCTTTATAGGGGGAGATAAATATTTTTTAATGTTTGGGATACAAAAAAATGACTTACCACAACTTTATTCAAGAAGGTCTACATTTTCTCATAAGCCAGTAATTTATTGCTTCTTATTTGAATTCCCATCAGTCTCTGATGTGGAGTGAAAATCAAGTTTCTTTTCTGACTAATCTTTCTCTGGAAAAATGATTGAAAGGCCTTCTATCGTTTCTGGCTCAAGGACCTATAAACATGTCAGAGATTTTTAGTTAATTTATTAAAACACTGTCAAAACCTCGAGTAAATGCTTTTAACTATCTGATGTACATTAACAGCTCTGAAGGAACAAATATATTTTAGCTCGTAATCAAAATTCCTTTTACTGCTTTGAAACCAGCTATTTTGTATTCATAGCATTCTCTTTTGAAATGTTCTGCTCTCAACCTCCCTAGATAAAATTTCCTTTTATTATGTTTATTTAAGTGAGAAAATGAAAGTACTTAGGAATGTTTTTATTTTGCCTTACACAGCCTCCTTATTCGAGTTCCCCAAGGGCAAGCACATCTTTGTTACCTCCTGTGCCCAGAATTCTAATACTAAAACAATTATCAAAATTGTCAAGGCAAGATATAGGTCCTTTAAGTGTAAGAAGTCTGGTGCTGGTCCCCCAGATGAGATAATGACAATAAAAAGCAACTTCAGAAAAAAAAAAAAAAGATGTCTGGTGCTTAATTACTAAATGCTTTCAAGGATCTTAGGTGTCCTCAAGGTCCTATTGTACTTTCATCAAATGCATTTTGTATTTTATCACATCAAACAATTTCTGATCTCTGCTGTTTACACTTCCTTTTCGTCTTCACTTTATCATGAGTATAACACTAAGTGTACTTCTAGTGAAATAATTTTTATCATTATTCTTTTACCAGTTTAACAATGTCCTTTACAGACTTCCATAAATGGGCTCAAAGTATAAATTACTTTACCTTCTTTTTTTAAACTCAAAAAAATGTAGCTGACCTTATCTCTATGGTCATCTATAAAATAATCTTTGCTGGACTTTAATAAAGGTTTATCTAATCTAATAGAACTAGGCCATCCTTTCCTTGTTTTCCACCAAAGTTAACAGTCTCTTCCTGTATGAAAAGTAATCACAAAGGGCTCTTTGAAAGCATCAATCCCTCAACTACTGGTGATTTTTTAAGTTGAGAATACATCTGTTTCTTTTATGTTCCTTGGACACTCTTAAGTGCTTTACACTGGTGGACGTATAAGTCTTTGACGGTAATTATGAAAAAAACTAACAAGAACGGTGACATTAGGTTTTTCTGTCTTGAAAATGCTGCTTACAGTTGCATGGATGATGAAGTGAGGCTCCATTCTTTTTATTTTTATAGAGATGAGGTCTTACCATGTTACCCAGGCTAGTTTTGAACTCCTGGGCCCAAGTGATCCTCCCCCCTTGGCTTCCCAAAGTGTTGTGGTTACAGGGGTGAGTCAGGGCACCCGGCCTCCATTCTTGCCATACCGCAGCATCAAACTGAGGCTCTTGGAAAGTACTTAAATGCTGGTTATCAATTTTTTGAAACATTAACGTGGGCGGCGTGGCATGGTGGCTCACGCCTGTAATCCTGGCACTTTGGGAGGCTGAGGCGGGTGGATCACTTGAGGTCAGGAGTTCGAGACCAGACTGGCCAACGTGGCGAAATCCCGTCTTCACTGAAAAAATACAGTAATTAGCCAGGCATTATGGTGCGCGCCTGTAATCCCAGCTACTTGGGAAACTGAGGCAGGAGAATCGCTTGAACCTGGAAGGTGGAGGTTGCTGTGGACCGAGATCGTGCCACTGCACTCTAGCCCGGGCTGGGTTTTTTTTTTTTTTTTTTTTTTTTTTTTTTTAACTCTGTCTCCAAAAGAAAGAAATATTAATGTGGGCACACAAGCTATTTTTTTTGCGTGCTTGAAACAGCATTGCTTAGTTTCATTTACCTTTCTGTGAACAGTATCACAGCCTGATGTAATTTTTATAAACAATGAAGACATGTTTTTACTATTTTTGAAAGGAAATTTAATCGCTTGAAAAAATTCAGACTAAAGCCCGAGAGGAAAATTACCATCCAGTGCATTCTCAGAGATTTCTTCTTTTTTTTTCTTTTTTGAGACGGAGTTTCGCTCTTGTTACCCAGGCTGGAGAGAGATTTCTTCTTAGTCTACTTTTGTTTTTCCTTTTTGAAAGCATTTGTGATTGAGAGATGTCTGAGGGAAGGGACAAATTGCATTCTGGGAGTTTTAAAAAGAGTTATGTCAGGCCCTAAAATACGTGGCCTCTGTATTTAAAGAGATTTCACATCAGCATACTATTTGCTTTATAATTTTTATTTTTTAATTGTTTAAAAATGTGTTTAACATTTAGTGCTGTGTTGAAGGACAGCATGGCAGATTCTGGAATTAATGTAAAGACTCCACTATTTAACTTTTTCCTAGTAACTTTAAAACAGAGTTTGGGTTCCAAGTTCAGCATGGGAAGATAGCATAAACATTTAAACTAAGTAAAGTTCAAAATATACATTTTTGAAGTTGATAAGTGCTGTTTAATCGTTCTCCCCTTCTTTCCCAAGTCTTTTGAAACTTCAAAAGGCTTGTTTAAGCAGTTTGTTAAAAAAAAAAAAAAAAAAAATCCATACCCAACTGGGCTCCTATCAAGGAATGTGGAAAATTCATGATTTATGGAACGATGACACCAGACTTACATTTCACAGGCTCCCAAGCTTTGAAACACGGGTACATAGGAAATACGCATAGAAAATTCCTGTTCTTTGCAACGTGTGAAACGTTTCAAAATGTAACTTTGCTCATCCCCCTCCCCCCTACAAACTAATAAAATCACTTTGGCTCTCTGACGGCTTATTTTTAAAAAATTAGACGGCTTGGTAGGTGCTCCAGGGATAACCCTTCTCCCCCCACTACACCCCCCCTTCCCGGTTAGACTGCCAAACCCTTTTTCATTTTATTTAAAAGTTTTTTTTTTTTTTTTTTTTTTTTTTTTTTTTTTAAGTGAAGGCAGGGGACGGCGGGGGTTGCTAAATTTATCTTCCTCCCCAGCCACGGGGATGAAGAAAACACATTTACTGCGGGCGGGGGTCTGAGGGCCTGCAAACAACTCGAGCTGGAGCCTCGGCCAAGACCGGCGCGGAGAGGCGGTAGGTCTCCGGGGAGGCCCCAGGGACAAGGTGGGGGGCGGCCGGGCAGCCTGCCTCTCCGCGGGGTCGGCCGACCGCGGCCCCGCGCGGGCTTTACGGCCGAGGCGGCGGCAGCGGCGCGTGTGTGGCGGCGGCGGGCGGGAGCGCGGAGGAGGTGGAAAGAAGGGGGGCGCTGTCACGGAGACTCCGGCCGCCGGAGACCCTGCCGCAGCGAGGCCACTGGGCTCCCCGGTCGCGGGGCGTGAGCGGAGCCGACCCGGGGCGCCAGAGGGACCCACCGGGCGGAGGAGGGGGCCTGTCTACCCTTCCGCATTTTCCTGGGTCTCTCTCCCGGGCGGTGACGTGACGTGCTGACGGCGGGCCCGTGCCGGGGAGCTGGGCCGCTTTTTGTCAGCTCCGAGCTCGGCCCCTCCTCCCTCCCTCCGCCCGCCCCACCAGCCGGAGCCCGGCCCAGTGCTCCAGAGAAAGGCCGGCCTGCAGCACCCGCCACCGTCGCCGGCCGCCCGCACGCCTGTCCGGTGAGTCCCGGGTGCCGCCGCGGCCGCGGGGCCTAGTGCGCGCACAGCGGCCTGGTCTCGGCCTGGTCGGCGGCCCGCAAGGCGCCCTCGCGCGCTAGGCCGGGCGGCGTGGCGCGCGGCGCCAAGCAGGCCCCGAGGAGGCCGCAGTTAGGCCCGGGGAGGAGCCCGGCTGCCCTGAGCGGCGGCGGAGGCGCGCTCCGTAAGCGGGCGGGGGTTGGGGGAGGGTCGCCCGGTTGTCCCGGAGGCGACCGAGGGGCCCCAAGTCGGCGCCGCGGCCGACCCGGGGCACCGCGCCGGGGTGAGGCCTGGCAAGGAGGCGAAGGCTGCAGGCGTGAGGTGAAGGCCGCAGGCCGGCCGGGCCGATTTTCGCTATGTAAATATCGGCGAGGGGGGGAGGGACGGGGGGACAAGATGGCGGCGGCTCGGCGGCTGCTGCAGGGGACGATAGAGGGGGTTGCCGGGAGGGGGAGCCGCCATCTTGGAGGCGGTGTCTGGAGAGAAAATTCCGCTACAGCCCGTGAGGGGGGGTGGGAGAGCGGGCGGCGGCGGCGGCGGCTGCGGCGCCGGTGACGGGCCCCGGAGGCTCGGCGCGGCGGCGTGTGCGCGCGGAGGGGCGTGCTCGCTCCCCGTGGCGGCCATTGCCCTTGCCGCCATGATGAGCGCTCGGGCTTCAGGCGCTCGGCGGCAGCGCCACCTTCCTGCCTTGCCTCCCGCAGCCCCGTGACTGGCTGCAGTTTCCGTTGCGTTTCAGCTGAGCTGCCGCAGGCGGCTGTCGCCGCCGCCGCAGCCGCCGCCGGGGCGCCAGGACCATTCCGCCTTCAGTGCCCCCGGCCTTGCGCCTTTCGCCCGCGCCTGTAGCCACCCGAGGGCACTCGGGGCAGGTGGCATTCCGGACACCTGGGCTCACCAGGGCATACGGGACCCCAGGAAATGTTATTTTTGGTTAAGTCGAATCATATGTGGCTCCTAAGGTGCCTTCGATGCGGTTGTTTTTCCAACAATCCTTGCCGCCCCTAGTATCTGAATAAAGAAAGAAAAATAAAGATTGATGGGAAAGTTCTCGCCATCCTTTTGTCTTATAGGGAAAAAAATTGCCCAACACGAAAGCGGAGGAATAAAATTTTGAATCATTCGTACTCACATAGTGGAAACAAATTTATGTATGTGGAAACAAATTTCTTGAAAAATGATTTAAGCGATTAGTGATTTGTTAGTGGTATTTACTTTTTTTTTTAAATTGAGGAATAAGAAGGGCAGACGTTTTTAATTTCTTATTGGAGGACAGCTTAGTGTGGTGCATATTTATTGTGCATTTGCCTGTCATGGTATTTCGATTTTTCATTTGTGAAGTTTTAAGGCGGAGTTTCACCCCCTACCGTACTTTTTTGATTGCACACTGTACAACTTTCTTGATAAACTCGGAGCCCACTGTTAGCGATGCACTGTGCTAGGTGCTTAGAAACATTAAAAAGGTTCTTGTAATGCAGACGGTGGCTTCGAGAAGTCTCATGTTTAGAGGTAGGTGGGGCAAGGTGAAATGCAGTAAAGTGAGAGGTACAGCTAATTACTGGGATTTCCGAGGGAAGCAAGGTTGCTATTGGAGGATCAGGGAGGGAAGGGCTCCTGAAGTATTAATAGGTGGCATTTGGAGAAGGTTGCAGAGGGATGGGGAGGACTTTGTTAGGTAGAGGTGGAGGTGGAAAAAGGACGTTTCAAGGGTGAAGCTTCTTCAGAAAACAGTAAGTATTTGCAGTTTGGCAAAAGTGCATGGTAGGGGAGTGGTGGGAATTTAGGCTAGAAAAGTTGATTGCAGAAGAGCTTGCTTGCCAGGGTCTTATATTCAATGGGGGAGGCAGCTGGGGTGCCCTCAACTAGAAGAGTGATGGCACACCTGAGCTGCGCCTTGTTATTTACTTATTTATTTTTTATTTTGAGACAGGTTCTTGCTATATTGGGCTCAAGCTGTTTTCCAGCCTCCCACTGCCGTCTGGCCCCTGAGCTGTGCTTCACGGTACTTAGTGGTTCCATTGTACTAGGAAAAGTTTCAAAGTTGAAAAATAATGAGAGTAGTAAATTGATCGGTGTTTTCATTATCAGAACGATTACAGGAATATTCAGAAGTTAAGCAACTTTTGCTACTTTTGGAATGATGCGTCTCTATTAAGACAGCTGTTCCTTTTTTCTATCCTGATTTCTCATCCGAAACCTTTTGCTCAGAGTTTTTACAATTTCTATGGTACACAAATAGGGAGGGGTTTCTAAAATTTCATTTACCTTGATTGAAAAGTACAGGACTAGTGCTTATTTGATGAAAATGAGAAATGAGTATTCCCTTGGTAATTCTTTTTGCTTTTTGAATCGAAGTCTCGCTCTCTCGCCCAGGCTGGAGTGCAATGGCACGATCTTGGCTCACTGCAGCCTTCTCCTCCCGGGTTCAAGCGATTCTCCTGCCTCAGCCTTCTGAGTAGCTGGGATTACAGGTGTGCACCACCACGCCCCGCCAAGTTTTGTATTTTTAGTAGAGATGGGGTTTCACCCTTTAGGTCAGGCTGGTCTCAAACTCCTGACCTCGTGATCTTCCCACCTCAACCTCCCAGAGTGCTGGGATTACAACTGTGAGCCACTGTGCCCGGCCTCCTGTGGTGACTTTTTAAGAAGTCAGTTTTGAAAAGTCTAGTTTAGAAGAGCCATTATTAAAAAGACAGTACCTTCACATGGTGTTTTGCAATTTGTCCTTCCCCCTGGTGAAAGGAACCACCGTTTTGTTTGAGAGGATAACTAAGACTCTTTGCTAAGCCAAACCTTCCTGCTCATGTTTTGATTAATATTTGACTAATCTAGATGCATATGTGGGAAATGTGTTTCCTAGAATTTTTTTTTTTTTTTTTTGAGATGGAGTCTGTTGTGGCGCGATCTCAGCTCACCGCAGCCTCCGCCTCCCAGGTTCAAGTGATTCTCCTGCCTCAGCCTCCCAAGTAGCTGGGACTACAGGACCCTGCCACCATGCCTGGCTAATTTTTGTATTTTTAGTAGAGAGGGGGTTTCATGTTGGCCAGGCTGGTCTTGAACTCCTGACCTCTCGTGATCTGCCTGCTTTGGCCTCCCAAAGTGCTGGGATTACAGGCACGATCCACCGTGCCCTGCCTGCTACCTAGAATTTTATGATAGGAACCTTTAGGTGGCATGGATACCCATTTTTAGTTTTTCCGTTTTTCTGGACCGTAACAGGTCATGAGCAGCAGTGCTCCATGAAAGGGCTGGAGGGAATGAGAGTCTCATGTTTATTATAAAGGGCTATGGTTTAGAAAAGTTTGAGAAACTGCGTTGCATGAGGCTGACTAGAAGCAAGTTGTGAAGGCGGGCTGTGGTTGTTGAGGTGTTAAGGGTAAACATAAACTTAGAAGAACCAGGTGCTTTTATATCTTGACAGCTGGGAAAGACATAGAAGAACTATTCAGAAGATAGAATTGTTTTGCTGCGCAGTACAGCAACAGTGGATGTTCGAGATTTAAGATTAGAGTCAAGTTGTGTGATTAAGACAGGTAAGTGTGTAGTTTAGTTTCCATGAGAAATGGTTAAATACAAAATTATTTTTGCCTGAAAGGTAGACCTTGAAACTCTGGAAAACTGACTGGAGGAACACCTTCTAACTCAACCACCCTGGATAAATAAGGTGTTAGTTTTAAATTTCTGTGTATTTTTCAGATAGATGCAGATTTCTTTTTTTTTTTTAAAAAAGCATGCTCACAAATGCATTACAGTTTTTTTCCCACATTGCTTTTTGTAAATGCTTACTCTCTAACCCCATTTAGACTGATACTGTCACTGATAATCTTATTTATAATATTTGTGCTTGTGTACACTGGCAATTCCAAACTTTTTTTTCCACATTTAAACTACTCAAATGGTCCTTGAAATCCCTCACCTTCAGCAAAGATTACCCAATCTTTTACTTCACTGAGAAGGGTAGATGGCCATCTGATAAACAGCCAAGTTTCCCTCCCTTCCGTTTCATACCTTTCTTCTGTCTTCCGCCTAGGCCTTTCTCCTTTTGCCGCAGGGGGCTGTTGCAGGAGGGATTGTTCTTGCAAGCCCCGCTGCTCTGCGCCTGCTCTTAACCCTGGCTGTCTCCTTAGGGATGGAGCTGTGTGATGCCGTCTCTTGCATCATTACCCTCTCTTTACAAATATTCCTAGGTTTGCTCATCTCACAAAAACCTCACTTGTCTTCTCTTTTCACCCCACTTACTCTTAAATCCAGTATTTTCCAGATTGGGAAACTTGCACAGCATGTTAACAGGTGTGTTATATAAAAGTGTTCTGTGTTTCAGAAACTCTGTGTGCCTTATCTGTTTTCTATGGTGGGATTCCCCTTAATTTAGCATTTAACATATTACATTTTGTCTGTGTGTTTATATTTTTGTCTTCTAAACTGAATATAGAGATAAGTTCTCATTTATCTTTGTCTCCAAATAGTACCCGGCATATGGACCATTATCTCCAAAAACAATCATTTCCGTTATTGGGTGTAGATAATTTTATGTAATTGAATAGTTTTCAGCTGCTCAGAATAAGATATCCAGTCAGTGTGTTTTTTGACCAAGGGATAGACATATTAAGGCACGCTTATCCTGTCAGGGTACCAGGTCAAGGAATAACCCCCCTCCTGCCACCCCTTATCTGATTGGAATATGGCCAGCCTATTCTTACTCCTGCCAAATTGTTTTTCCAGACAACGTTTTATAAAATCCAGGTATCTTATAATTGTATTTTACTCAAAGGAAATGTGCTTTAAGGAAATTGTGTGGCTTCGAAGTACACAGCCATTAGGCATTAAAAATACATATATTTAAAAAGTTTTATGGAGTATTTTAAAATTACTGAAAATGAAAATCACCCAGATTTGACAGTTCTTAATATTTTGCTATATACTTGATTCATGTCTTTTTGTTGTTTAAAGAAATAAAATCTCACTGATTCAGTCAAAGGGTACTTCCCCCTCCCATTCTGTCTTCTCTTCGCCAGAAGTAACCACTGTCCCAATATGTACGTACCAAAACAATATCAGGCATTGCCTGTGTGTTTAATTTTACATGAACAGTATCATAACCGTGTCTTATATTATTATTTTCACTTAACGGTGTGTTTTTGAGATATATCCATGTAATGTGTTTATCTAGCTCAGCAATTTTCAAAGTGTGCTCCAGGGATTCCTGGGGATCCCTAAGATTCTTTCAGGGGGTCCATGAGGTCATACTGTTTTCATAATACTTTTTATTTGCCTTTTTCACCCACATTTTCCTGTACACTATAGGAATGCTGTACAGAGGCTGCATGACATATGATGCCATAATAGATAGAATGCAGAAACACTTACGGGAATCCAGCTGGCTTCTATTAAGCCAGACATGAAAGAGATTTGCAAAAATGTAAAACAGTGCCACTTGTTTTACTATTTTTTTTTTTTTTTTTGAAAAATAGTTATTTTAAAGTAAATATGTAGCCATACAAAAGAACGAGATCAGGTCTTTTGTGGAAACATAGATGGAGCTGGAGGCTATTATCTTTAGCAAACTAACGCCCAGTAACAGAAAACCAAATACCGAATATTCTCACTTACAAGTGGGCGCTAACTGATGACAGCTCAAGAACACAAAGAAGGAAACAACAGACACTGGGGGTCCACTTTAGGGTGGAGGGTGGGAGCAGGGAGAGGAACAGAAAAGGCAACTATTGGGTACTGGGCTTAAATGCCTGGGTGATGAAATAATCTGTACAACAAACCCCGAGTTTACCTATATAACGAACCTTCACAGTATTCCTGAACCTAAAATAAAAATTTAAAAAAATAGAATATCTCAACAAAAGAGAAAAAAGGAACAAAGAAAAAAAAGTATATTTGCATACAGTGGGTTTATTATTATGCATTAATAAGTGCTTTTAAAGTCTCAGTTTTAATTTCTAGTATGATAAACATCTATAGCTATAACCCACATAAAAACTCTTGGTGGTCCTTAATTTTTTTATTTTTAATTGTGATCCTTAATTTTTAAGAATGCAAAGGAGTCCTGAGACCAAGGAGTTTGAAAACTGCTGATCTAGTTCATTCATTTTATTGGTATTTCAGTATATAAATAGACTGTGGTTTATCTATTCTTGGAGGGACTGTGAGGCTGTTTGCAGTTTTTGAATTTCAAACACTACTGCTGTGAACATCCTTATACATGATTTGTCTTTCTTGGGATTATATACAGATAATAGAAGTAGAATTGCTTCATTTAAGAAGTCTGTGCATTGTCAACCTTACTGGGAATTGCCGAATTCAGCGTTCTATTTGACACTCCCACCAGCTATGTTTGATCCCGTTTCTCCAAATCACTGCCAAAGGATTGGATTCTGCAATTTTTTCCCAATCTGTTGGGTTTTATACTCCTTACTATTTTCATTTTGCTTTTGTAAATGTAATCTTAGATTACATTTCTAGTAATGAGGTTGACCTTTTTTCCCCATGTATTTATTGGCCATCTGAGTTGCCTATGAATTGCTTGTGCATACCTTTGGTCCATTTTTCTGTTGGATTGTTGCCGCTTCCTTATTGGTATATGGGTTTTATTTATTTTTTGAGACGGAGTCTCGCTCTGTTACCCACGCTGGAGTGCAGTGGCACAGTCTTGGCTCACTGAAGCCTCTGCCTCCCAGGTTCAAGCAATTCTCCTGCCTCAGCCTCTTGAGTAGCTGGGGTAACAGACGCTTGCAACCATGCCCGGCTAATTTTTGTATTTTTAGTAGAGATGAGGTTTCACCGTGTTGGCCAGGCTGGTCTCGAACTCTTGACTTCAAGTGATTGGCCTGCCTTGGCCTCCCAAAGTGCTAGATTGCAGGTATGAGCCACTGTGCCCGGCTGGTTTATGGGTTTTATTTTCTGAATACTAGTTTGTGATCATATACACTGAAAATATCTTTTCCTGGTCTGTGGCTTGGCTTTTAGCGCTGTTTATGGAAAGTTTTTTACGTAGGACTTCTTAATCTGATGGTATCCAGTTTTCTCAATTTTTTTTTTCATTTATGGCTTGTGTTTTCTTATATCTTAATTCTTCCCTTACCCCAAGGTTTTAATGATACAGTGCTTTTTCATATTTAGGTCATTAATTCACCAGAGTTTTTTTTTATGTATTGTGTGATGTAGGGATTTAATATCTTTTTCATGTGGTTTTATCAAATAGTTCAGCTTTTCTCCCCACTGATTTATTATGCAACTCCTGAGGTATAGCATATTCCCACATATGTATCTGTTTTTTGTTTCTCTATTTTGGTTTAATTGGTCTGTTTGCCTATATCTGTATCTATATTATCCTGATTTAATAATAATAGCTTTATAATTAAAACTTAATATATATTTTCCTTCGGGATTATTCTAGCTATTTTCATTCCTTTGCTTATTTTAGGGTCATTTTGTCAATATCTGTGAAAACTGTTGTTGGCTTTTTATATTTGCCTCCAATTTATAGAATAAATACATTCATATAGATAAATGCTAAGTAGTAGAGCTGGGATTTAAATCTGGGTATGTGCTGCTACTTTTCATAAAGCTCTTGTACAACTTTCGTTAGATCCTGTAATTTTTGTTGTCATTGTGAATAGTATTTTCTTTTAGTTATAATTTCTGTTTAGTTACTGCTCATGTGTAGGGATCACTGTTGACTTACAAGTACTGTTCATGCAACCTTGCTGAACTCCTCATATTTCATAGATTCCGAGGTACACTTTTCCCTCTACATCTTCACGTACCTGAAATCAAAATAGATCTTTGATGGTGTCCTATAATCATTGTTGTCTAGGCAGCAGTCATGATGTAGCTATCATTGCCTGCACATACACAAACTTGGTCAGGGCTCTTCATTTTGTCATCAATTTAAATGAGTATGTGCATTGTTGTATTGTTGTTTCATGCCAAACAATAAAACTGGAGGCCAAAGAAATTGTGAAGTGGGTGTCTGCCTTGAAAGAAAATCACATAAATAATAATGGGTAATTTTAAGAAGTGCTACATCACCAATACTCTTGTTGGCAGAGGACAATATTGTTAGCAGAAGTTGAACAGTTTTGAGTAGAAAAGCAATCCATAGTAGGACCTTGGATGTGAAGTTGTAGGAATACCTTACCAATTTCTTTTTCTTCTGTATGCACAAGATCTGATAAAAGTCTAAGTCTGAAAGAATTGTCTTGATAAATCTAGAGTGAAAATCCTAGTTAATAAGAAAATTCTGTATCAGTTTAATTGGCAGTGTTTTTTTCTTAATAGTGTATAAAATAAGGGTACAGCTTATAATTGGTATCTTCAGAGTCAGTGAAATGTAGTAATAACAGTTCATAATTCTTTTGTATTTTCTAAATAGTTTTCATGTCTGAATAATACAGTTTTATTTCTTTTCCATTCCTTCTTGCCTCTTACGTCTTGTTCTGGTTTTACTGCATTGACTAATTCCTGTGCTGAAGTGTTCAGTAGTTGTGTTGATAATGGGCATCCTTCTCTAGGTACTTTAGTGGAGTGCTTCTAATGTTTTATCATTAAATATGGTATTGTAGCGTGCTTTTTTGGGAGGGAGTGCTGATGATTTTTTATTTTTATTTATTTATTTTTTTTTGAGACGGAGTTTCACTCTTGTTACCCAGGCTGGAGTGCAATGGCGCAATCTCGGCTCGGCGCAATCTCGGCTCACCGCAACCTCCGCGTCCTGGGTTCAGGCAATTCCCCTGCCTCAGCCTCCTGAGTAGCTGGGATTACAGGCATGTGCCACTATGCCCAGCTGATTATTTTTGTATTTTTAGTAGAGACGGGGTTTCACCATGTTGACCAGGATGGTCTCGATCTCTTGACCTCGTGATCCACCCGCCTCGGCCTCCCAAAGTACTGGGATTACAGGTGTGAGCCACCGCGCCCGGCCTATTTTTATTTTTTGAGACGGAGATTTGCTCTTGTTGCCCAGGCTGGAGTGCTATGGCTCACTGCAACTTCCGCCTCCCGGGTTCAAGTGATTCTCCTGCCTCAGCTTCCTGAGTAGCTGAAATTATAGGTGCACACCACCACGCCTGGCTAATTTTTGTATTTGTAGAGATGGGGTTTCATGATGTTGGTCAGGCTGGTCTTGAACTCCTGACCTTGTGTTCCGCCCGCCTCGGCCTCCCAAAGTGCTGGGATTATAGACGTGAGCCACTGTGCCCCGCTTTTTTTTTTTTTTTTCTCTTCAGATGGAGTCTTACTCTGTTGCCCAGGCTGGAATGCAGTGGTGCCATCTCAGCTCACTGCAACTTCTGCCTCCTGGGTTCAAGCCATTCTCCTGCCTCAGCCTCCCAGGTAGGACTACAGGCATGTGCCACCACGCTCAGCTATTTTATTTTATTTTATTTTTGTATTTTTAGTAGAGATGGGGTTTCACCATGCTGGCCAGCCTGGATATTTTTTAGATTCAGTTCTCTTTTACTAATCATTTTAGAGTTTCTACCATGAGCAAAAGTTTAATTTTGCTAATGCTTTTGCTACATCTATTGGTGTGATGAAGTCCATTAATAGATTTTCTGTTTTTTTTTTTTTTTTTTTTTTTTTTT
>NW_022436957.1:19943970-20025873 GCF_009761245.1 Sapajus apella
TTTTTTTTTTTTTTTGAGACGGAGTTTCGCTCTTGTTACCCAGGCTGGAGTGCAATGGCGCGATCTCGGCTCACCGCAACCTCCGCCTCCTGGGTTCAGGCAATTCTTCTGCCTCAGCCTCCTGAGTAGCTGGGATTACAGGCATGCGCCACCATGCCCAGCTAATTTTTTGTAGTTTTAGTAGAGATGGGGTTTCACCATGTTGGCCAGGCTGGTCTTGAACTCCTGACCTCAGGTGATCCGCCTGCCTTGGCCTCCCAAAGTGCTGAGATTACAGGCGTGAGCCACCACGCCCAGCAGTTTTATTTATTTATTTTTTTCATTTTGAGATGGAATCTTGCTCTGTTGCCGAGGTAGGAGTGTACGGCTCACTGCAGTCTTGACCTTCTAGGCTCAAGCCATCCTCCCACCTCAGCCTCCCGAGTAGCTGGGACCATAGGCATGTGCCACCATGCTGAGTTGATTTTAAAATTTTTTTGTAGCCGGGCGCAGTGGCTCACGCCTGTAATCCCAGCACTTTGGGAGGCCGAGGCGGGTGGATCACGAGGTCAAGAGATCAAGACCATCCTGGTCAACATGGTGAAACCCCGTCTCTACTAAAACTACAAAAAATTAGCTGGGCATGGTGGCACGTGCCTGTAATCCCAGCGACTCAGGAGGCTGAGGCAGGAGAATTGCCTGAACCTGGGAGGCGGAGGTTGCGGTGAGCCGAGATCGCGCCATTGCACTCCAGCCTGGGTAACAAGAGCGAAGCTCCGTCTCAAAAAAAAAAAAAAAAAAAAAAAAAAAATTTTTTTTGTGGAGACAGGGTCTTGCCATGTTGCACAGGCTGGTCTTGAACTCCTGGTCTCAAGCAATTGCCCTGCCTGGGCCTCCAAAAGAACTGTTATTATAGGTGTGAGCTACAGTGTGGGTCCTAGATTTTTTATTTTAAACTATTTTTGGATTCCTGGATGTTTGCATCTCTTTGTTATTGCCATGTACTTTTCCTTTTTTATGTAATCTTGTTTGGATAACAAGGTCGTGTCAACCTCATAAGATGAATTGGGGAGTATTTCTTTTTTTTTTTTTTTTTTTAAACAGTTGCTATTTAATAAAGACAATCTGTTTCTCTGTTTTTGGAGACAGAGTCTCTTTGTCGCCCACGCTGGAGTGCAGTGGCACGATCTCGGCTCACTGCAACCTCTGCCTCTCAGGTTCAAGTAATTCTCCTGCCTCAGACTCTTGAGTAGCTGGGACTACAGGTGTCCGCCACCATGCCTGGCTAATTTTTATATTTTTAGTAGAGATGGGTTTCACCATGTTGGTCAGGCTGGTCTCAAACTTCTGACTTCAGGCGACCTGCCTGCCATGGCCTCCCAAAGTGCTGGAATTACAGGCGTCAGTCACCTCGCCCTGCGACGATCTGTTTCTTAAAAGTAAGAATCCATATGTGAAATTATTTATGCTTGGTGTCTTCTGTGTGTAAATTTGTGGTTTCTGATTTGCTGGTTGTTTCTTTTATAATGATAAGTTTTTTTTTTTTTTTAGCTCTTCTTGAGGTTTTTTGGTCATTTAAACAAAATGAACAATTTTTTAGAAAAATATTAAATTTCAAATGCATTATTATAAAATACAGATTTCCCTCATGACTTTTAAAAACCTAATTTTGTTCCCTTTTTTCTGATCAGTATTGCCAGTAACTCCCTTTATTATTAGACTTTTAACATAGTTACTTTTATTGTTCCTATTTCTGTTCCTATTAATATTTTCCTTATGCTTTATTTGCATTCATTGTGACGTTTAAAAATTTAAGTTAGAGGCTTAGCTCATTCATATTTAATCTTTTTTTATAATATATACAGTAAAAACCAAAACGTTTTCTCTAGGCTATAATTGAATGCTCTTTAAAAAAATTGAAATATAATTTTTTTTTTTTTTTTTTTTTGAGAGGGAGTCTTGCTCAGTTGCCCAGGCTGGTTTGCAGTGGTGTGATCTTGGCTCACTGCAGCCTTTGCCTCCCGGGTTCAAGCAATTCTCTTGCCTCAGCCTCTTGAGTAGTAGCTGGGATTACAGATGTGCACTAGCACACCTGGCTAATTTTTATATTTTTAGTAGAAATGGGGTTTCACTGTGTTAGCCAGGCTGGTCTCGAACTCCTGACCACAGGTGATCTGCCCAGCTTGGCCTCCCAAAGTGCTGGGATTACAGGCATGAGCCACTGCGCCCAGCTGAAATGTAATTGTACATATTTATGGGGTAGAGTGATTATGATACATGTATACAATGTGTAATGGTCAAATGAGGGTAATTAGCATATCTGTCACCTCAGCATTTGCCATTTTTTTGTGTTGTGAACATTCAAAATCCTCTCTTCTAGATATTTGAAAATACATAATAAATTACTTTTAACTGTAATCACCCTACAGTGCTATGGAACACTAAAACTTACTCCCCCTATTTGGGTGTAATTTTGTATCTGTTAACCAGCCTCTCTGTATCCCTGGATGCTATGATTTTTGACATGAATTGGTTTTTGTTATTATTTAGTTCTAAATATGTTGTGATTTCCATAGTTTTCCTGTTCCCCATTAAAATTATTTAGGACTTTGTATTTCCAGGATTTTTTTTTTTTTTTGTATTACTGTTACCTCTGTAACATTTATTTCTAATTTTATTATATTATAGTGGGGGAACATTGAGATGCAGAAGTCAACTCTTTCTCTATACCAGCAACAAACAATTTGAAAATCAAATTTGAAAACTAATATAATTTATAATAAGGTCAAAGAACATCTGATACCTTGAAATAAATCCAACAAAGCATACCAAGACTTTCAGTAAAAACCTTACTAAGAGAAATGAAAGGAGACCTAAATTAATGGAAACAGATAACCATGTTCATTGGATTGGAAGTGTCAGTATTGTAAAGATGTCAGTTCTCCCTAAATTGATATATATAGAAATTCATGGCAATCGCAGTAAATATCTCAGTAGCGCTGTTGCTGCTGCAGCTGCTGCTTTTTTTTTCTTTTGGGTAGACTAGTTCTCAAATTTATGTGGAAAGGCACAGGGCCAAGAATGGCAAAGCCAATCTTGAGAAAAAGTTGGAAGACTTACACTAACATATATATATCAACACTTAGTATAAAGCTACAGTGATTAAAATAGTGGGCACAAAGCCAGATTGACCAGTGGCACAGGATAGAGCCCAAAAGCTGACCTACATATACAAGATCAGCTGATTTAAAGAAAGGTGTATTGAGATTTTGATTGAATGTAGAGAGGTTAATTAAGGAAGAATTGATACTACTAATCTAACATATCTTTTTTTTATTATTATTATTTGAGACAGTCTTCCTCTGTCCCCCAGGCTGGAGTGCAGTGGCACAAACTTGGCTCGCTGCAACCTCTGCCTTCTGGGTTCAAGTGATTCTTCTGCCTTAGCCTCCTGAGTAGCTGGGATTATCGGTGTGTGCCACCATGCCTGGCTATTTTTGTATCTTTAGTAGAGACAGGGTTTTACCACATTGGCCAGGCTGGTCTCGAACTCCTGACTTCAAGTGATCTGCCTGCCTCAACCTCCCAAAGTGCTGGGATTATAGCCTTGAGCCACTGCGCCCAGCCCTAATCTAACATATTCAAGAGCAAGATTGCTTTCTCTATTTGTCTTAAAAAAAATCCCACACAGTACAGTGGTGTTTTTTTTTTTTTTTTTTTTGATACAGAATCTCGGTCTGTCACCAGGCTGGAGTGCAGTGGCGCAATATCGGCTCACTGCAATCTCTGCCTCCTGGGTTCAAATGATTCTCCTGCCTCACCCTCCCAAGTAGCTAGCTGGGATTACAGGTGCCCACCACCATGTCCGGCTGATTTTTTGTATTTTGGTAAAGATGGGGTTTCACCATGTTGGCCAGATGGTCTCAATCTCCTGACCTCGTGATCTGCCCTCCCTGGCCTCACGAAGTACTGGGATTACAGGCATGAGCCACAGTAGAGTTTTTAATTACTCTTATCAGTGGGATTTTTCATTCTTAAGTGTTACATAAGAAAGCTTTTGTCTTCAAGGGTATTAATTTTGTACTAGCACACCTTATGAATTAATACTGATAATGGTTTTTCAGTTGATTCTTTTGGATTTCCTAGGTATAGCATATACAAATAATTTAATTTCCCTTAAATAACAATTGTATCTTGTATTTCATCATCTTACCTAATTGCACTCACTGGCAGTTGTCATACAATCCTATAATAATAGTGTAAATGGGCATTCTTGTCTTAATTTTGACTTGAGAGGGAATACTTGGCTTCTAATAATGTTTTACCTTAGGTTTAGTAGATGTCTTTTTGTTACAAAGTGATAACTGACATCATTCTCATATCTCAAAACACATGTTCTGATATGAACTGGTTTAAGATTGCATATACTTGAGTATTTTTTAAACAGCTTTGTTGAGATAAAGTTGTTAATCAAATCTACCCTTTAAAATGTACATTTCAGTGTTTTTTTTTTTTTTTTTAGTAGATTTGGAGTTCTGTGACTATCACCACTAACTAGAACATTTTCATCACCCCAAAAAGAAACCCTATACCTACTGGTAATCACTCTCCTCTCCCCTCTCCCTTCATTCCCTAGCAACCACTAATCTACCTTCTGTCTGTGTGGATTTGCTTGTTCTTGACGTTTTATATAAATGGAATCCTATAACGTGGTCTTTTGTATCTGGCTTCTTTCACTTAACATATTGTTTTCCAGGTCATCCATGTTTTAGCATGTATCTGCCCTTCATTCCTATTGTTTCTTTTTGAGACGGAGTTTTGCTCTTGTTGCCCAGGCTGGAGTGCAGTGGGGCGATCTTGGCTCACTACAACCTCCACCTCCTGGGTTCAAGAGATTCTCCTGCCTCAGCCTCCTGAGTAGTTGGGATTACAGGCATGTGCCACCATGCCCAGCTAATTTTTGTATTTTTAGTAGAGACGGGATTTCTCTATGTTGGTCAGGTTGGTCTCAAACTTCTGACTTCAGGTGATCCGCCTGCCTTGGCCTCCCAGAGTCCTCGAATTATGGGTGTGAGCCACCGCAAACAGCCTTTATGGTATTTTTTAACTGTTAAAATATCTATCCCAATTTGCCTCAAAAGTTTGCTTTAAATCAAAAGTAGATGTTCAGTTTCAACTTTTCAGCATCTGTTGAGACTATCAGGGGGTTTCTTTTTTGACCCATTAATTTGGGCCATTATTTGCTCCATCCTTGAATTCTAGAGTACCCATACTGTGCCAAGGTCTGTGTGTGTATATGTCTGTGTACATACGTGTGTGTGGATGTGTGCTGCTTTTTTTACGTCATGGATCACATTTGCAGATACTTGACTTGGGATTCATAATTAACCAAGTTTGTAGTTTGCTTGAATTATTTTGGTTAGATTTTGTTTTAAATGATAAATTAGTGTTATAAAAGGAGTTGAGAAAGCTTTTTTCCTCAATTCAGATAGTTTTGGTGAAAGGCAGGGTATGGGGCTCATGCCTGTAATCCTAGCACTTCAGGAGGCTGAGGTGGGAGGATCACTTGAGCTCAGGAGTTCAAGACCAGCTGGGCAACATAGTGAGACTTGGTCTCTATTAAAAAAAAAAAAGCTTTGGGGAAAGACTGGAGCTTTTTGAAAGGGGTAACGTTAGACAACTTTTCTCTTTTTGTTTTTAAAAAACACAGGGTCTCACCCTGTTGCCCTGACCAGAGTGCAGTGGGACAATCATAGCTCACTCTAGCGTTGAACTCTTGGGCTCAAGTGATCCTCCCACTTCAGCCTTCTGAGTAGCTAGGACTATAGACATGCACCACCACCATGCCTAGCTAATTTTTTTTTTTTTTTTTGAGACCGAGTCTCTCTTGTCCAGGCTGGAGTAAGTGGCTTGATTTCGGCTCACTGCAACCTCTGCCTTTTGGATTCAGGTGATTCTTGTGCCTAAGCCTCCTGAGTAGCTGAGACTACAGGTGTGAGCTACCATGCCTGACTAATTTTTTTGTTTGTTTTTAGTAGAGATGGGGTTTCACTATGGTGGCCAGGCTGGTCTCGAACTCCTGACCTCAGGTAATCCACCCACCTCGTCCTCCCAAAGTGCTGGGATTACAGGCATGAGCCACTGTGCCTGGCCGCTTAGCTAATTTTTAAATTTTTTTGTCAAGATGGAGTCTAGCTATTTTGCCCAGGGTAGTCTTGAACTCCTGGCCGCAAGTGATCCCTGCCTTGGCCTCCCAAAACACTGGGATTACAGGTGTGAACTACTGTGCTCAGGCCCCACCTTTAAAAAAAAATTTATGTTGATTGGGTTTTCTTTCTTTTATTGAGTTAATGCTGATAATTTACATTTTCCCTCATTGTGCTGTTGTAGAAATCTAGGCCATTTTCTTACAAGTTGTTTTCCTTATTTCAATATCTGTGTTGGTTTTTTTTTCTTATCTCAAATTATATATGTTTGTGCTTTCCCCCAGTTTCTTCCTCTCTTTTAGGTTATTATCTAGTATTTTATTGTCTTCCCACACCCCTGGAAAAACCTTGGTTTGGAGATTTTTTTTGGGTAAAAATTAGCTGACTCCCTAGCTTTGCTCCAGAGAATGGTCATGAAATTAATGCTTGCTGATACTGAATCTGGAGCATGCGCATTGTTGGTCTTTGAGAAGCAGGTGTATTGCAAACCTGCTGCTGCATTGTCCAGCTTGTTCTTTTATTATTTTTTTAATGATTAAAGGATTTATTAAATTCCATGTGCAAAACACATTGCTAATTGCATTAGCAAAAGATCAACATAAAAATACCTCAAAACTCTGGAACTGTCCTTTTAAAGCATTTGTTTTAGTTGTTGAAAGGCCCAATGTTATATTCTTGCCAGTGTTTAAGGTGTACAGAGAATATTGTTAGTGTTAACACTAAGTTTACAGAACCTCAGAGGCCCAAAGTAATGTATTTAGGAAAAGCAATAATAGTAAGTATGCATTCATGTAGGTGAGATGGAGTATGGTCAGTATTAGTCAAGGCTACAGAGGTGGTTATCAGTGACAAGAGAGTTGACAAGGCAATTATGTTAAGAAAGTTCATAGTTTAAGAATATTTAGAATGTTTTAAAAACTGCAAGGTGTGATTTTTTACAACTGGTTATCACAAAATGAAGGAAAGCACTTAGTTAGCTTGAATAAAGTAGCATGAAAGCGATAATGCACTAATTTAAAAAAAACCCTGAATCCTAATATGGTATCAGAAAGATTTTCGTTTCTTTTTTTTTTTTTTGAGATGGAGTCTCACTCTGTCGCCAGGCGTACAGTGGCGTGATCTTGGTTCAGTGCAACCTCCACCTCCTGGGTTCAAGTGATTCCCCTGTCTCAGCCTCCTGAGTAGCTGGGACTACAGGCGTGCACCACCACGTCTGGCTAATTTTTGTATTTTAGCAGAGACGGGGTTTCACCATGTTGGCCAGGATGGTCTCGATCTGACCTCATGATCTGCCCGCCTTGGCCCCCCCAAAGTGCTGATTATAGGCGTCAACCACTGCACCTGGCCAGAAAGATTTTCTAATACATGGAGATATATTGCTCATTGAGAAGGGGTTTGAAAAGAAATGTACTTGCTAAGTTAACAGCTATGTTGATGACTAGTTCAGAGATAAATTAAATGCCCAATTTTGGGAAAAGTAGCAGGTGCAAGAAAAAGGAAACATGTAAGAATAACAGTTTCTGATACCAATCTTTCTTCATCATATACTGCATTTGACTGCAATTAACCTTTTAAAAATTTTACCTAGGATGGTTTTATTTCATTTAATCCATGTACAGTGTCTAAATCTCCACTTAATACTATGTCAAAATACTGTCTTCATCCTTTGATTACATCAAATGTTTCTCACACTGCTTCTAGCTAAGTCTGCAGCTAAAGGTAGAATACTTCAGTAGAGGAAATGTGAATATAATTTCTTTTTCAGAATTTCAGCAAAAGTTAATGAGCTATTTTAAAAGTTTTTCACTATGAAATAAGAGTGATCCAAATAGTTTAGTTGTTTTACTCATTCCATTACGGTATGTGCTATATGGTAGAATGTTAGGTAATGAAAATGGATATTGCTTAATTATTTAATGCATTAAATGGCAATACCTTATTAAGGAGGCTGTACTGTGCTAAACATCTGAAAACTAGTTAGAAAGTGTGTACATTTCCTGGCCGGGCGCGGTGGCTCAAGCCTGTAATCCCAGCACTTTGGGAGGCCGAGGCGGGTGGATCACGAGGTCAAGAGATCGAGACCATCCTGGTCAACATGGTGAAACCCCGTCTCTACTAAAAAAATACAAAAAATCAGCTGGGCATGGTGGCACGTGCCTGTAATCCTAGCTACTAAGGAGGCTGAGGCAGGAGAATTGCCTGAACCCAGGAGGCGGAGGTTGCGGTGAGCCGAGATCGCGCCATTGCACTCCAGCCTGGGTAACAAGAGCAAAACTCCGTCTCAAAAAAAAAAAAAAAAAAGTGTGTGCATTTCCTAACATCAAGCTAAGTCTTAAAAGCATTTAAAACAGTGTAGTGTTCGTAGCTCTTTGGTGCAACTAAGTTCAGAGAGTATTGCGTCAACTCTTAATCTAAGCAGGAATAGGGGCTTTGAGAAAATAAGGCTTTAAGAAGGTTTATCATTTTAGGGCCAAGTTTTAATAGATTGTGAAAGTTTGGACTCTTAGACTTTAAACAAACAAAACCTTGAATTACTGATTGGCTCAACATGGTTTTACGGAAAAACTAATACGAAAACTTGGCCTTGAATTTTTGAGCAAAGCCTACAAAAGTTCCAAACGGGACAGGGCAAGGAAGGATGGGGCTCTATTTACAACAGCAGATATTTTCTTTTCCTCTTCTTGACAGTGAGTGGGCAGGACTGTTTGAAAAGAAAATATTCTTTTCTTAGAGAATGGAATTTGAATTACAGCTATTAGATTAATATTGATTATACACATTTTCTCTTTCCTTTTAGATAATTTGATATATTAAGTGTTGATAGTTGTTGTAACCTTCCACTGCTATTGATTTTTTAAAATTACTGTCTCATAGGTTCTTTTGCTTTCTATATTTATGTATTTCCATGCTGTTTTATGTGGCACATAAAAATTCATAATGACTTCAAGTTCAACATAGACTAGAGAACACACACATTTATTTTTTCTTCCTTCTATACTCAATGAATATAAAAATACAGAGAAACAAGAAAACCTCAGCTTATGAATCAGAATATGATGAATTTCTGATTGAATACAGCAACTGGAAGTAAATTAGTGGCAAAACCCAAGAGAGCTTACTGAACCCGTGGCCTTATTCAAAAAGTAGGAAGGACCAGCCAAGAATTGGCATCCTGTGGTACCACCAACATCAGAAGCAGGGAGGCACTTGGAGATAGAACAAGCCATGAGTACAGCCAAATAATTAAAGCCGTGGAAAGCTAAGGCATTTACCTATTAGTATAGGTTCCTGTAATGGTTTTCCTGCTGGGATAAAGCCCGAAATTCAGTGCTCTGAATTACTTGTTTGTCCATAGGAAATTTTAAAGTGAGTGCCGTATAGCAAGAAAGGTAGTGGCAGTAGCTTAGGTAGCTTGCAGCTATCCTGAAGGATATTGAACCTCCAGCATGTGGAAGTGGGTTACTGTTACACCATTAAAGGAGAACCTGGCTGGTTACATGGTTTCTTTCTCACCTGTGGACTCATTCCATATAGGACTCCTGTGATCTGAATTTAAGTTTATTGTTGGGCAAACAGGAATTCTTACTTGGGCTGAAGAAGTTCACCCCAGCAATCAGAATGTAACTCTAGTCTAGATTCTCATCTACAAATAGGAATAGACAACCAGGAAGAACTATGCTTATCAGGAAAACCAGCAGTTTGAAAGAGAGGCACCAAATTCAACTAACTGAATGTTGAAACACCAGAGGAGACAGTTTATATAGGGTACAGAATAAACTTTAAATCCTCAGAGAGATTTAGGAAGATATTGTGTCCGCCAAAAAAAGAAGAGATTGCTATGGAAAAGAAACTATTGGAATTAAAATATGATCTTTTAAAGAAAAAATCAGTAGATGGGGTGGAGATCAAATTAGCTAGCTTAGAAGAAAGAATTCAGGGATTCTCTGAGAATGTAGTAGAAAGACAAAGATAGAAAATATGAGAGAAAAGTTAAAGCGATATAGAAGCTAGATTTAGCAGTCTTTTTATGTCCTGTAGTAAAAATGCTAATTAGAATGAATGGAGAAAATGGAGCAAAGTATAGAAACAAGAAATTTTCTTGAGTTCAATAAGGGCTCAAGTCTTTGGATTGAAAGGGCCCACATGGTCTGCATGTGAGAAGAGGAGAATTTGTTAGAGTGGTAGCCGTGAGGATAAAGAGGAAGTGATAAATTTAAGAGTTACTGGCTTTGAGATGAATTTAAGGGCTGATGTAGTCAGAGAAGTGAATTATGACTCCAGATTTGAAATGAGATATTTGGAGAAATGATGGCTAACAGTGAACAACATGGGGGGAAAATTAGGAAAGAAATGTAGCTTAAGAGAGAAGATATTAATTAGGCTTTAAATATAAGTTTTCACCAGTTCTAATTTCCATCCAAGAAGAATTGTTATAGACAGATTTGCCTTTGTTTGCCTTTCCTGCAGCGTAAGAATTCCTTCTACCATGTATGATAAAATTCGGTTGTCTGAGCATGACTTAGTGAGAAGAATTAGAGTCGAGTCATAGAATTAACAGGCATTGAGGTTTTGAGAGACCAAAAGCAGAAAAGTGATTTTTGTATGCATATTAGCTGCAAAAAGCAAAGTGAATATGTAAGAATCCTGTTAACTTGCCCAAGAGGGAGATCATGGAAGTGTCTAAGCATCAAAAGATATAAAACAAATAAATTATATCCATGATCCCTAATTAAGATAGAGAAAATGCTATTGCTATACCTGTTAACTTTTATTGCTTTATTATATTTTTTATTTATGATTACCTTCTTCTAGGATGATAATGTTTTATTTCAAACAGTGGAAGGAAATTTTTGTGAATTTCCTGGGTTCTCCCAGCCCATTATTTCCCTTAAAACTATACGTTTTTCTTTTCTTTATTTATTTAAAGTTTCTGTCCTCACAATCTGTTCCCCAAAACTGATGTTTTTCCATTGTAAATTATTTCAGAAGCATTTTTGGGATCATGGTTCTTGTAACTGACAAGGGAGTAGTATCTTGCTGAGTTTGAGATGTTAGTAGAATCCCAGAAATACTTTGAGGGCATTTGATAGTAACACTAAATGTTAGTGCTTGTTCACCCAAATTCTGAGATTCTTGGTTCTCTGAACCATCCTGCTTATTTGTCTTTAGATTCAACTGATCTCTAGGCTTGGTTTGTACTACAGAGGCGTGGACACTACTAGTTACATTATCACACACCTTCTTCCACTCTTTATCACATCTGAGAATTCCTCTGAGTAGGTTCTGTTCTGAGAACACAGTTTCATTCTGATTGTCAAAGGGAATTAGTAGTTCTAACTTGAGAGGGGTTATGAGATTGAGGTATAGTCATCTCTATTTAGAATGTTTGAATTTTTGTAATGACAGAAGGGAAAATGACCAGGCAAAACAATAGTTTGTTGAGTAATTACAGCTCACTTAAGTCAAGAGATGAGTGGGCATCCCCATGTAGGCCGGAATATGTTAGGAAATGCACATGATGTAAAAGGGTGGGAAGAAAGCAAATCAGTCTGTTATGGTAGCTTGGGTTAATATTGCAGAGCCCCTGAGTATTGGAGAACTGCTGAAGTGTTCAGAGCAGGGGAGTGCTATGATCAAAGCAGTGCTTCAGGAAGGTTAATCTGCCCACAGATTGCATAAATGCCTTAGTACTTGGCACCAGCCCTTATGTGTAATAGGGCTTCTAGTCATTTGTCGTGGGAGTGACAGAAAGGAACAAGGCCAGTCCAGAGGCTATTTTCATCCCCCTGGGATCAGGAAATATGAAGCTGAGTGGGAATGGTGACTAGGACTTAAAAAAAAAAAAAAAAAAAAGAAAGGGGCCAGGCACGGTGACTCACACCTGAAATCCCAGCACTCTGAGAGGCCAAGGCAGGTGGATCATGAGATCAGGAGTTCAAGACCAGCCTGGTCAAGATGGTGAAACCCCGTCTCTACTAAAAATGCAAAAATTAGCCGGGCGCAGTGGCAGGCCCCTGTAATCCCAGCTACTCCGGAGGCTGAGGCAGGAAAATCACATGAACCCAGGGGGCAGAGGTTGCAGTGAGCTGAGATCATGCCATTGCACTCTAGCAACCTGGGTGACAGAGTGAGACTCTGTCTCAAAATAAATAAATAAATAAGTAAATAAACGGGGTTGGATTCTTGAGAAATTGAGAGTTGACAAGATCTGGCAATCTGACTTATGAGGAGGGAAGAAGGAAAAGGTCATAGTGGTCATATCAGGAGAAGGCTGGGGTTTATCCAGATGAAAATATTCAATAGTCTGTTGGACATGTTAGGATGATTTTGGGAATCTTCGTTGTGGAAGTAGTAGTTGAAACCATGGGAATAAAGAAAAAGCAGAAGAGAGGGTTGAGCACACAACCCTGGGCAGAACAGTAGTAAGGGGTGAGGGGAGGCAGAGCAGCCAGCAGTTAAGAAGGGGGAAAGAGAACTAGAAGTCACTTAAAGCAATAGAGGAAAGAGAGCACTTCAGAAATCAGGGAGTTGATTGTCTGTTAAGTTCTAATAATAGAAATGCCAAGGAGGATGAATGTCAAGAAAAGTTGTTCTGCAGGTTGAGAATTCGTAGAGGATTGGGTTTATGTAGGGAAATTTGTATGGTTAAGGGCTTATAATGAATCCCCTTTATTGCCTTCTTAATTGGCTTAATGTCATAGTGTTTCATAATGTTTAGAAGTTTTTTTTTGTTTGTTTTGAGACAGGGTTTTGCTCTGTCACCCACGCTGGAGTGCAGTGGCACAATCTCAGCTCACTGCAACCTCTACCTCCCAGGTTCATGCGATTCTCCTGCCTCTGCCTCCCGAGCAGCTGGGATCACAGGCATGTGCCACCATGCCCCACTAATTTTTTTGTTTTTTTAGTAGAGGAGGGGTTTCGCCATGTTGGCCAGGCTGGTCTCCAATGCCTGACCTCAGGTGATCGTCCACCTCGATCTCCCACAGTGCTGGGATTACAGGTGTGAACCACTGCACCTAGCCCATTTACTTTAATTTGAAACAGTCTGAATAAATAACATGAAACATGCTATCTCTTAAAAATGAATAGAATATATCTCAGAGTTGATATGTTGAGAATCCCTCTTATGAATGTAAATTTTCTCAGTTTCATTTAATGGATATTCTATTACTATGCCATGTTTTTTAAGGACTATATATATGTAATTTAGTATCTGCAAATAAGACATATATAAATAATCATAATATGACAAACCAGTACAGTCAGAGAAGAATAGAGTGCTGTGGAAATTTCAGAGGGAGAAATTATTTCCAGCTTTCTCTTTTTTTGTGGGGAAGGAGATTTAGGGGGAAAGATTAAAGCAGAGATAATGGGGGAAAGGTGTTCCAGGTAGAAGGAACCCTGAATCAAATATAAAGTTGGGGTTTTATGGGGATGTTGAGCATTATTTTTGTTTGGCTGAACTGTGTGTGGGTGGGGAACATGTGTTTATGTACATGCCAAGGGTAGTAGAGGGAAGTGCTTGAAGGCAAGTTAGGAGAGATGATAGTGGGAAGGTAGTTTGGGGCTAGAACTTAGAAGATGACACAGGTGTTTGAACTTTATGTAGAGGGAGCAGGGAGTTATTAAACATTTTTGAACAGAGGAATGATGTCACCTAGCTTTAGAAAAATGACTTGTGTTTCTGTTATTTGAAATTTTAATAAGCATGTAGTACTTATACAATTAGCAAAAAAATGATAAAGCCAAAATCATTGGTTAGGGTTCTTTTTGTCATAAGTTTTTGACTTAAGTAGAAAAGGGAGAATTAAGGCCATTGGAATGTCTTATAAAAATTGAAGGCAGGGTTATAGCTGGACCTCAATATAGATCTAGAACCAGGAGCTAAAAAACTGTCTCCCCTCCCTGCTTACTCTATTCTGTTACTCAAAGCACTCACAGGATTCTTTTTATTTACTAGTCTAAGCCAGAGTTGCAAAATGACTTTCCTCAACTCTTATGTTCCAGCCACTGGGAGGGAGGAAGGGGAAGGGACTGATTCTTGCTCATGGTTTTTGATTCTCAGGGATAGGACTTTGATTTTATTGTGCTTAAAGATGAACTTACTTTTTACCACTTTATAGCTAGTGCCAATCAACTGTGGCCAGGAGAGTATAAATACACTGTGGGAATTTACTTCTTTAGATGAGGGTTAGTTAAGAGAGGTTAGGCAGAATCCCAAAGGTTGTTTATTACAGTTATGTACTTTGAATTTTTGCTGTGTTCAATCCACTGGTTGGAAGTTAGTAGAGAATTTCCATATTCTCTAATTAAATTTAGAGAATATGAAAATTGTACAAACATTTCCCACAATAAGCTACACAATGTGTTTTAAGTCGAACCTTAACAAAACTGGTTACCCTTTTGGGAACATGGGGTGTTACAGACTGAGGAGATAAGAGTGTTGGGGTCCTAAAAATGTTCTATATTTTGTTCAGAGTAGTGATTACAAAGGTTTATGTATGTATCAGAATTCATCAAGATACGCTCACTTAATGGACGTAAGCAATACATTGATTACTTCAACTTAAAAAGAAGTCCAGGCAAAGTTGACTTGTTTGATTTATCTGCCCTGCCTTGTCATATAGATGCCCATATACCATTGTAAATCACTTAAGTTCTCTTTTACATTAGATAGATACATTTTTGATACACATTTATCTTTCACAGAATTTGAGTGTCTCAGAAATGAAACTATCATGGTGACATTTTAATACATGATATTAAAAAACTAATGGCTTTGGTTTACCTTTTCCCCTGATTTAGGAGCTGTGACTGATGAGAATTAAAGGCCATGGATGAAGATGGGCTTGAATTACAACCACAAGAGCCAAACTCATTTTTTGATGCAACAGGTATAACTGCTTGAATTGTTCCATTTCCCATCTACCAGATTTGGAATTGGTTATCACATCAATAAATTGCTAGAAGTCTAACATTGATAAATCACACTTAGGTTATCTTGTTATCCTGTCAAAATTCATAGATGTTACAGTGAGCATATTATTATTACCCTCCTCAAAGAGGTGGCTCCTCAGAACCAACTCTCATATTCTTGTCAGTGACAGCAGTGATATCAAAGCCTTAGTTTTATCTTCAGTTATGAAGATAATATCTTACCCAGTTATGTCCTGAATTCCTGTTGGTTCTCCCTTTAAAAGTATTGCTTGTTAGCTTTGTTTGGACCTTTGTTTAAAAAAGGAAAAAGAAAAAATATTCTTTGTTTACATCTGCTCTTCTTCATCCTAGTGCCTACCACATAGACAGGCTCTATCGTCTCATACTTAGTCTGAAATAACTTTTGCATTATTTTTCTTACCCTTAGTCTCTCTTATCTAGCCTGCTGATCAGAGTACTCATTGTAAAATAACATGTGGATCCTGTCATTTCTCTGTTCTCCAATACCCAGCAGATAAAGAAGGTCCCCCACATTGACACTGTCCTATTTTTATAACCCTCTCTCTTACAAGTTCCCAAAAGGAGACTTCTGTTTCAGGAAGATGGAGTCTTCACTCCCCAGAGTGTACAAGGAAAATTATACTCAGAAAGTTCTAAAAAATAGGGAAAAAAAAAAGTATTAGAAAAAATGTATTTCAGATTACCCATGGTTATAATTATATAATGTTACAAAGTGATTACACTTGTGTTTTGGGTTTTTTTTGTTTGTTAGTTTTCAGATAGGGTCTTGTTCTGTCACCTAGGCTGGAGCACAGTGGCGCCATCTTGGCCCACTGCAACCTCTGCCTCCCAGGCTCAAGTGATCTTCTGGTCAGCTTCCCGAGTAACTAGGGCTACAGGTGTGTGCCACAATGCCTGGCTAATTTTTTTTTTTTTTTTTGGGTAGAGATGGGGTTTTGCCATGTTGCCTAGTCTGGTCTTGAACCCCTGGGCTCATGTGATCTGCCTGCCTCAGCTTCTTATGTAAGTATTGGGATTATAGGCGTGAGCTACCACGCTTGGCCTATACTTGGTTTTATAATATAAAAGGGTTTTGAGGCCAGACGAGGTGGCTCATGCCTGTAATACCGGCACTTTGGGAGGCCACAGTGGGTGGATCACTTGAGGCCAGGAGTTCAAGACCAACCTGGCCAACATACTGAAACCCTGTTTCTACTACAAATACAAAAAAATTAGCTGGGCATGATGGTGCACACCTGTAACCCCAGCTACTTGGGAGGCTGAGGCACGAGAATTGCTTGAACCTAGGAGGTAGATGTTGCAGTGAGCTGAGATCGTGCCACTGCACTCCAGTCTGGGTGATAGAGCAAGACTCTGTCTTGAAAGAGAAAAAAAAGGAAAAAAAATATAAAAGGGTTTTATGTCAACACCAGGTAGCTACCCTTAATTAAAAATAAAATGTTAATAAGTTTTCCATTGGACTGTGAATGATCAGATTGTAGTATATTAAAGGAATAGCAATGAACTTTATCAGGAAATTAAATGTCAGTGATTTAAAATTTTTAAATTTTCTTTTTATTATCAATTTATTTTTCTTCTAGAGACAGGGTCTCACCCTATTGGCTAGGCTAGAGCACGATGGCATGATCGTAGTTCATTGTAACCTCAAACTCCTGTGCTCAAGGGATCCTCCTATCTCAGCTTTCCAAGTAGCTCGGACTACAGGTGTGTGCTATCAAGCCCAGCTAATTTTATTTTGTGGAGATGGGGGTCTTACTATGTTGCCCAGGCTGGTCTGGAACTCCTGGACTCAAGTGATCCTCTCGCCTTGGCCTCCCGTAGTGCTGAGATTACAGGTGTGAGCCACTGTGCTTGGCCAAATTTTAAAATTTTCTTTAGTCTCTAAATCCAGTGGGGATGTGTGTGTGTTGTTTCTTAACAACTTGGGATAGTCTTTTAACTCAGGTTTGGCAATTTCAATTTGATAATGATAAACATAAAGTTTGTAATTCTTTCTTTCTTGGAGCATGAAATATAATTAATATACTTGAAGGAGGGACTAAACTCTTTGGAGAAAAATGTGCAGTGTTTGTTCACTTAATCTCGCCACAGGCAAGCCTAGGTCATGGGCTAAGTGGTAGATTGAAGGGTATTGCATTTTAGTCTTGATTAATAACACTTACGGTATTTATCTTTGAGCAAGTCACTTAATCTGCCAGGGCCTCTGTTTTCATATGTCATAATAATAATGAAACCTCTCATTACAGTTTTTCAGAACACTTCCCATACATTCCCATTTGATCATCACCACAGTCCTGTGAGGTATGCATGGCAGATCCTACTGTCCTCATTTTACTGATGAGGAAACTGAAACTCAGAGGTTGAATGACTTGCCCAAGGTCACAAAACTAATAAAGTCTCCTACCCTGCTGTACTCTCTGATTTAGATTATGGGTTTTGTTTTGTTTTGCTTTTGAGATGGAGTCTTAACTCTGTGGCCCAGACTGGAGTGCAGTGACTGCGACCTCTGCTCACTGCAACCTCCGCCTCCCTGGTTCAAGTGATTCTCCTGTCTCAGCCTCCCGAGTAGCTGAGATTACTGGTGCAGATCACCATGCATGGCTAATTTTTGTATTTTTAGTAGAGATAGAGTTTTGCCATGTTGGCCAAACTGGTATGGAACTCCTGACCTCAAGTGACCCGCCTGCCTCAGCCTCCCACAGTGCTGGCATTACAGGCGTGAGCCACCATCCCCGGCTGATTTACATTTTGTAATCAGTGTTCTTGCCACTAAATGTTTTTATCTTTATGTATGTAAAATGGAAATTAGTGATTTATTGCCTAATGATAACATTGAAAACAAATATTAGCATTTTGTAAAAGTTCTGTTGAAATTAAAGTGAACATATTCTGTTTTTTTTTTGAGACAGAGTTTTGCTCTTGTTGCCCAGGCTGGAGTGCAATGGCGTGATCTCGGCTCACTGCAACCTCTGCCTCCCGTGTTCAAGCAATTCTCTTGCCTCAGGCTCCCAAGTAGCTGGGATTACAGGCATGTGCCACCATGCCCGGCTAATTTTGTATTTTTAGTAGAGACAGGGTTTCTCCATGTTGGTCAGGCTGGTCTCGAACTCCCCACCTCAGGTGATCCACCTGCCTCAGCCTCCCAAAGTGCTGGGATTATAGGCATGAGCCATCACGCCTAGCCTAAAGTGAACATATTCTTTTTATTATTTCTAGATGTAATTAAAATAGATATTAGTTGACTTTCTATAATTTTTAATATTCTTTAGCCTTTGGTTTTTCTTTTCTTTTCTTTCTTTTTTTTTTTTTTTTTTTTTTTTTTAAGTAGAGCCTCTCTCTCTTGCCCAGGCTAGAGTGCAGTGGTGTAGTCGAGGCTCACTGCAACCTCCACCTTCTGGGTTCCAGCGATTCTCCTGCCTCAGCCCCCCGAGTAGCTGGGATTATAGGCATGTACCAGCATGCTTGGCTAATTTTTATATTTTTAGTAGAGATGGGGTTTCACCATGTTAGCCAGGCTGGTCTTGAATCCCTGACATCACTTGGCCTCTCAAAGTGCTGGTAATACAGGCATGAGCTGCTGTGCTGGGCCTGATCATTTTTGTTTGTTGATTAAGCTATGTGTTTCTCTAAGGGCCTGTCCAGTGACACATAGTCATTGAGTTAGGTACCTGGTTGGACGCAGCCTGGTCTGAGTCAACCAGAGGCACTAATCTGCTGAATAGCTATTTAGGTAAGGCTTTTGTAAAACTTTCTTTACTTTTCTCTAGAACAGAAGCCAAGATATTTTGTTTATTTTATCTTATATTTTTGGAAAGGATATATGATTTCTATTTCCATTTGTGACATTCATTCAGAATAATATTTTCTGAGCGCCATACACTGTGCAAACTGTGTGATCTTGGTGAAGTCATTTAATCTCACTGGGCTTCAATTGATTGAATCCTCTACCTTCATTCCTTAACTGCAAAATTGACTAGAGTTTCCTATGTGACTGCCTTGGGAGTTGGTATCTAGGGGAACGGAAGGAGGCTAGATGGAGGCAGTGTACCCTGCTGAAGTAGGGGCAGCTCCCGCTGCAACTACTCTCACCCTCCACCATCCCAGCACAGCTGCACTTGTATTTATCCTATCTGTCCCCAGAGCCTCCTCAACTGTGGCCTTTTGTCCCTCTTTTAATTTATCCTCTGATCCTTGTATGTCCTAGATTCAGAGGATGATTGCTAAATTTCTGTAGCTGTACATGGAGCATATTGGTGGTATAATGCACCAGAGCAAAAAAGGAAGCATGTGAAGGGAGAAAGGAAAAAAAGTAAAAGTAAAACACATAGGAGAGATGAAAAGAAGAACAAATATGAGTTGAGGAGAGGGAGGTGGAGCAAAAAGGTAAAACACATATACCGAGGGAAAACAGTATATTTGTCACCTGAAGTTGCGTTACTTAATTTTTATAATCTTCCCTTAAGTACCTATGTATATGGACTTTTTTTTTTCTTTTCAGCAGAGTCTTGCTCTTGTCACCCAGGCTGGAGTGCAGCAGTACCACCTCAGCTCACTGCAACCTCCGCCTCCCGGGTTTAAGCAATTCTCCTGCTTCAGCCTCCCAAGAAGCTGGGATAGGATTGTACCACCACACCCGGGCTAATTTTTGTATTTTTAATAGAGATGGGGTTTCGCAATGTTACCCAGACTGGTCTCAAACTCCTGGCTTCAAGTCATCTGCCCATCTTGGCTTCCCAGTGCTGAGAATACAGGCGTGAGCCATTGCACCTGGCTGTATATGGATTTTATTAGTGTGCCTAGAATTTTACTTTCATGAATATAGTTCTTCTGTGACTGCCTCAGTTGCTTTGTTCTCCTAATTAAAAAAAATCTATTCATTGATTTGGGATGATTGAAAAGTTCTTGTGTTAAAAACATCTTTCTAATATGATTCAAAAATAGATTCCCTCTTTATTTCTTTAACCTTTGTTAATGTTTAAGAAAACTGAGGAGCCAGTCCGTTTTCCCAGTAGAAATTAAGTATCATTTACATTAATTGTTGTCATGCATACTTACCTGAAATTTGTCATTTTAATTTTTATTTTTTTAAGGAGCTGATGGTACACACATGGATGGTGATCAAATTGTTGTGGAAGTACAAGAAACTGTTTTTGTTTCAGATGTTGTGGATTCAGACATAACTGTGCATAACTTTGTTCCTGATGACCCAGATTCGGTTGTAATCCAAGATGTTATTGAGGACGTTGTTATAGAAGATGTTCAGTGCCCAGATATCATGGAAGAAGCAGATGTATCTGAAACAGTCATCATTCCTGAGCAAGTGCTGGACTCAGATGTAACTGAAGAAGTTTCTTTAGCACATTGCACCGTCCCAGATGATGTTTTAGCTTCTGACATTACTTCAGCCTCAATGTCTATGCCAGAACACGTCTTGACGAGTGAATCTATACATGTGTCTGATGTTGGACATGTTGGACATGTTGAACATGTGGTTCATGATAGTGTAGTAGAAGCAGAAATTGTCACGGATCCTCTGACCACCGACGTAGTTTCAGAAGAAGTATTGGTAGCAGACTGTGCCTCTGAAGCAGTCATAGATGCCAATGGGATCCCTGTGGACCAGCAAGATGATGACAAAGGCAACTGCGAGGACTACCTTATGATTTCCTGTAAGTCTTGGGGTACAGTGATTGTCAAAGGTGTTTTCGAAGGCTGCCTTTCCTAATTTATATCAGGGGTAAAATTTTCTTGATTTTAAATGTATATAAAATTAAAGTAAATCTCATAGACCTACCTACATTGTTGTTTTAGTTTGGAGGCTACAAGATAACTGAAAATTAAGTAAGGCCAGGTGTGGTGGCTCACGCCTGTAATCCCAGCACTTTGGGAGGCTGAGGTAGATGGATCACCTGAGGCCAGGGGTTCGAGAACAGCCTGGCCAACATGGTGAAACCCCATCTCTACTAAAAATACAAAAATTAGCCGGGTGTGGTAGCATATGCCTGTAGTCCCAGCTATTCAGGAGGCAGGACAACCACTTGAACCCAGCAGGCGGAGGTTGCAATAAGCCGAGATTATGCCATTGTACTCCAGTCTGGATAACAGAGTGAGACTTTGTCTTAGGGAAAAAAAAAAAAAAAAAAAGAAAGTGAAATGATGCAGAGTAGAGTTGTTTCTATATAAAGACACAAGAGGACAGTGAGATTTCTTCAGTTTAGAAAGACAAAGGCTGAGGCCAGGCATGGTGGCTCACCCCTGTAATCCCAGCACTTTGGGAGGCCGAGGCAGGTGGATCACCTGAGGTCAGGAGTTTGAGATCAGCCTGGCCAACGTGGCGAAACCCCGTCTCTACTAAAAATAAAAAAAATTAGCCGGGTGTGGTGGCGGGCACCTGTAATCCCAGCTACTCAGGAGGCTGAGGTAGGAGAATCACTTGAACCTGGGACACAGAGGTTGCAATGAGCCAAGATTGTGCCACTGTGCTCCAGCCTGGACGACAGAGCAAGACTCCTCAAAACAAAACAAAACAAAAATGCTGAAAGGGATAGAACCGACTGAACTTTGGAATCATGAAGGATGTGATTAGGCTTTTATCAACCTTTATTAGAATTAATGAACCCTCTTGAAACCTAAAAGGACTTCAACTTGGGGGGAAAAAAAGAAGTCTAACCAAGCTACTTATATTCTTTTTGTTTATTTGTTTTGGAGACAGAGTCTTGCTCGGTCGCCCAGGCTGACGTGCAGTGGCACGATCTTGGCTCACTGCAACGTCTGCGCTCTGAGTGCAGGTGATTCTTGTGCCTCGGCCTCCTGAGTAGCTGGGATTGTAGGTGCATACCACCATGTACAGCTAATTTTTTGTATTTTTAGTAGAGATGGGGTTTTGCCATGTTGCCTAGCATGGTCTCGAATCCCTGAGCTCAGGCAGTCTGCCTGCCTCGACCTCCTAAAGTGCGGGGATTACAGGTGTCAGACACTGTGCTGCTACTTATTTTCTTGAATATGGATACACAGTACTGTTTATGTAATACTTATGTACTTATATAATATGTAAAATACTATATAACAGATAACATGAAGAGTATGAAACATGATTTCGTAGTATGAAGCATGATTCCAAAACATGGTATCAAGTATGATGAATTCATACTAGGTTATTGGAGAAAAGTAAAGTATTTTGAAGCATACCTTTAAATGTTTATCTTAGCATCTACAAGGACAGCTGTTATCTTCTTACAACATATTCGTTGGTACCACTTTCAGAGATAAAATTCTAGGTTGGCTAGGCCACGGTTCTGACCCAGTATGGAAATTATTATGCCTTAAGGAATTAAACTTCAAATATAAAGGATTTAGACTATTTATAAATTTACAAGAATATTTGCTTTGCTTGAATACCTGTTTTAATACAGGAATTTAATATAGCATTAATATATTGAAGTCCACCAGCATTTTAGGAAACTTCTTTGAGATTTTGAAACTCCTTTGAAAACTCCTTGAGATTTTGAAAAAGAATTCTTTGTGGAAAGAGGAAGAAAATGCCTTTATTCAACACATGTTTATTGGACCCTTAATGTGTGAGACATTGTTGTAGGTAGCATAGATACAGAGGCATGCTAAATAAATACATACATAAAACCATATCCCTGGAGAGCTTATGATCTGCTGTGGGAGAGAAGTTTGTAGTGTGATTCAGAGGTGTGACTAAACTGCCATGGAGACCGGATGGAGTAGCTGACTTTTGAAATCAAGGATGAATTCTAGTTTTACAGGATGTAGGAGGGTATGGGTGGCAGAAAGACATTCCAGGCAAATAGTATAGTATGTTAAAAACAAAAAAAAGGTTCTAGCCTTCGCTGATATTGATGGGAACTTAAGGATATACTTATAGATCTTGTGTACATTCTGTTTTATTCCTTAAAATAAATTCGTGGAAATAGAATTGGTAGATCAAAGGGTATACGTATTTGCAAGTTTGGTTATGCTTCAAGTTTGGTTAAATTCCCTTGGTATTTTGCTTTAATATTCCCCTCATCAAGTTTATGGGAATGTTCGTTTCCCCACACTCTAACCAATACAGAGTATTATTTTTCTTTTTAGTTTTTGCCAGTCTGGTAGAGAAAAATATGGTATCCCGTTTCAATTTTGAAATTATTTTAGGACAATAATCCTGGTATGTGGAGTAAGACTAAGTCAGGGAGAGATTAGTAGTAGAGAACTGTTGAAATGATTCACATATGAGATGAAGATATGAAGTACATTAATAGTAAAGGGGACAGAGAGGTAGCTGCATTCAAGAGATTATGAAGTAAAATGGATGAGATTTGATGATAGATGAAAGAGGCTGGGGTGTGAGGAAGAAAGGCAATTCAAGGATGACCCTAAGTTTTCTACCTTGGGAGATTGGGTGCCTGGTCATGCCGTTACCTGAAAGGAGGACTAGGTTTGGTGGGGAAGGGCGGGGGCAGGGGGAAGATTTTTGACCTGTTACAGTTTGAGGTGCTTGCTGGTGAATGTTTTTTCTAGGCAGTTGAAAAGATGTGACTTTGGTGCTTTTGAGAGAGTTTGTGGCTAGAGGAATAAATTGAGGATAATAAGAATGTAGGCAGTATCATGTATGGAAGTGGATGGTGGTCTCCAGAGCATGCTTGTAGAGTATGAGTGTCAAGTATGGCTCCTTTAGGTATTTAAGAAGTAGGCAGAAAAGAGTACAGGTAAAATGAGGTTTTGGGAAGAGAAGGAGGAGAAAAAGTGTTTTCAACACCGTTAAGGATAAAAAGTTTCCACAAGTATCAGCCACTGAGGAGAAAGCAGGCTTTTTTTTTTGGCATTTAGATCATTGGTATCTAAATTAGAGTAGGTTCAGTAAGGCATGGGCTAGTGAAGAGGAGATAGAAGAGATGAGCTAGGATGGATTGAGAAATTAGTGAAAGTAGAGTTAGGTGAAGCTGTTTGGATAAATTGCCATTTTGGTCAGCAAAGGGACTGAAGAGGCGGGAGTATAGCTTTTGATGGTTGCCTGGATGGCAAAAGTAAGTTGAACATGTTTATACACTTACAGGAAAAAAAATCCCTGGACAGGGAGAGCCTGAAGATAAAGAAAGGAAGGGCTAACAGATAGAGCAGGTTCCAGAGAAGGGGAAGGGACTGGGTGGTGTCCAGGGCTGTAGGGATGGCTATTAGGTGAGTGCAGGTGACGAAAAATGACTCCCCTTCTCTGAGACAGGAAGGCAGTTAAGGATGAGGCCTCTTCCCAGGCATTTTACAGAATGTAAAAGGAGTGTTTGAATGTTGGGAGCTATTTTGTCTGTGAAGCAGGTTTATCTGCACATGCAGAAGGACTGCAGAGGTTGGGTGGAAAGCTGAAGGATAATGGGAAAGGATTGAAAAGCTTTGGTCGTTTGGGGATGGGCCAATGTAGGAAGCCAAGAATTTATGAGATAGATTGCTGAACTGCATTGAGGGGCCAGCTGAGGTTAGGAGTCTTAAGCTTGTAAGTACAATGCAGTATTTAGTATGAAAATGCTATTTTATTTTATTTTGAGACGGAGTCTCGCTCTATCGCTCAGGCTAGAGTACAGTGGTACGATCTTGGCTCACTGCAATCTCTGCCTCCTGGGTTCAAGTGATTCTTGTGCCTCAGCCTCTTGAGTAGCTGGGATTATAGGCCACCATGCCCAGCTAATTTTTGTATTTTTTAGTAGAGACAGGGTTTCACCATGTTGTCCAGGCTGGTCTTGAACTCCTAACCTCAGGTGATCCACCCACCTCAGCCTTCCAAAGTGCTGGGGTTACAACAGGCATGAGTCACTGCGCGCAGCCGAAAATGCTATTTTAAAATGCAGGTTAGGTTTCCTTAATCCGAAAATCCAATATCTGAAGTGCTCCAGAATCCAGAACTTTCTAAGTACAGGCATGACACAACACGTGAGAAATTCCACACCTGACACTTGATTTCTGATTTTTGTATTTTTAGTAGAGACGAGGCTTTGCCATGTTGGCCAGGTTGGTCTCAAACTCTGGTCTCAAGCAGTCGATCTGCCTGCTTATGGTAATTTTATACGATATATTTTTTTAACAGTTTTGTGCCTGAAACAAAGTTTATTTCAGGCGCAAAATTGTTTAAAAAATATCGTATAAAATTACCTTCAGGCTATGTGTATAAGGTGTATATGAAACAAAGATAAATTTCATGTTCAGGCTTCAGTTCCATCCCTAAGATAGCTCATTATGTATATGCAAATATTGCAAAATCCACAAAAGACTGAAACCCTTCTGGTCCAAGTATTTTGGGTAAGGGCTACTCAGCCCTTACTACTGCCACATTTTCTATTACAAGACCGGGCAGCTGGAGCCAAGGCTAGCGAAAGCAGAGAGTTGAATTCATCCCAGTTTATGAAGGGAAGAGGGTCTGCTGAAATACCGAAGAGGAGAAAGCACTTGCTTCTCCTGACTTCTCTCTGTACTTTCTGGCCATTCTGTTTTCCTCAGCTTTTTTGCTAAGGAGTAAAATGCATGGTATTAGTTTGCCCTTTAATTGCACACTATCCCTTGCCTTTACTTTCTACTGTTTTAGGAAGTTCAGCCCTCCAGGGAATTCATTGGAAAAAAACCTGAGAAGCTGCTTTAGTAACAATTGATTCAGCATATCAGCTTCTTGTATTACAGAATTTGTAATACAAGACATGTAAAATTTTACAGATTTGTAAAATTTTCATTAAAAATCTTATAGTCATCTTTAGGCCCTGGATTTCTCCTAATTTATGTAGATTTTAATATTCCTGAAAAAGTAAATACAGATAAACATAAATGGCTATCATTAGTGTATTTTAACATATGTTTGATGTATGTGTATATATTTTAATAATATAATTTCTTTCCTTTTAAATAAAACATATCCAAACTCAAAGAATGCAAAAGTACATTTAAACAAATACATACGCACATGAGCATTTGCGTGCACACGTGTACTATTTCCCTATTTCAGTATAATGAAATGGTTGGATTGTTTTTAAATTGGGTTTAGAGGTGGTGGCCGTTAGTAGTGCCTCTGTCTTCTCTATTATTATTATTTTTGAGATGAAATCTTGCTCCGGAGTGCAGTGGTGCCATCACGGCTCACTACCACTTCTGCCTCCTGGGCTCAAGCAGTCTTTCCACCTCAGCCTCTCAAGTAGCTGGGGTGACAGGCATGCACCACCACACCTGGCTAATTTTTGTATTTTTTGTAGAGATGGGGTTTTGCCATGTTGCCCAGACTGGTCTTGAATCTGGTCTTGAACCAGCCTGGGCTCAAACAGTTCACCCACTTCAGCCTCCCTAAATTCTGCAGTTACAGATGTGAGCCACCTTGCCCGGCCTATACAGCACTTTTGTACTCTTATTCCTCTCTACCTCATCATTTGCCCTTTCCCTTCAAAAGTAATGGTCATATTTTAAAATTTAATTTACTATTGGCTTTGGAATCAAACCAACTGAACACTTTAGAATTAGTTAACATTTCTCTTGACTGTGCCTCCCAGCAAAGATACTTAATGATGTGTTTTACTTTAATTAATTAATTTATTTATTTTTGAGACAGAGTCTTGCTCTGTTGCCTAGGCTGGAGTGCAGTGGTACAATCTTGGTTCACTGCAACCTCCACCTCTCAGGTTGAAGTGATTCTTCTGCCTCAGCCTCTGGAGTAGCTGTGACTACAGGCGCATACCACCACGCCTGGCTAATTTTTGTATTTTTAGTAGAGGTGGGGTTTTGCCATGTTGGCCAGCCTGCTCTGGCCTCAAGCGATCTGGCTACCTCGGGCTCCCAAAGTGCTGGGATTACAGGTGTGAGCCACCATGTCCGACCTTAATGATGCATTTTAACTTAAAACCTGTATTGAGCCGGGCGCGGTGGCTCAAGCCTGTAATCCCAGCACTTTGGGAGGCCGAGGCGGGTGGATCACGAGGTCAAGAGATCGAGACCATCCTGGTCAACATGGTGAAACCCCGTCTCTACTAAAACTACAAAAAATTAGCTGGGCATGGTGGCACGTGCCTGTAATCCCAGCTACTCAGGAGGCTGAGGCAGGAGAATTGCCTGAACCCAGGAGGCGGAGGTTGCGGTGAGCCGAGATCACGCCATTGCACTCCAGCCTGGGTAACAAGAGTGAAACTCCGTCTCAAAAGCACGCTACGAATCACAGTGGCCTGCATTAGGGTCGGGCACAGTGGCTCATGCCTGTAATCCCAACACTTTGGGAAGCTGAGGCAGGAGGGTCGCTTGAGCCCAGGAGTTCAGAGGTTGCAGTGAGCCTTGATTGCGCCACTGTATTCCAGCCTGGGTGACAGAGCGAGACCCTGTTTCTTAAAAAAAAAACCCTCCCAAGACCCCCTAAAACACCTATATTGATTTCAGAAGTTAAGGATTAACAAAGGTTTTGTTGTAAGTATGTAGAGGAACTATGGGCTGATTTAACCCGTGATAGACAATGTGGAGATAACATTATCGGTAGTCGACTTTAATGCTTTTTATAATATGATGAGAGATGGTAGTATCTCTGATTTCTTACGTTTATTAAACATTGTATTTTTAGGTCAGAAATGTGGCCAGATGTGCAAGTACTCTCTTTTCTTTAAAAGTTTCATTACGTTATTGGATCTGAGTGTCTAATAAACAGCTTTTATAATGTCTTTAGTATCCATCTTGGCAGATTTCTTCCTTCTACAGGTCTCATTTGAAATGATGATGGGCTAGGTAAGATGGCTCACACCTGTAATCCCAGCATTTTGGGAGGCTGAGGTGGGGAGGATCTCTTGAGGCTAAGGAGTTCGGGACCAGCCTGGGCAACGTGGCAAGACCCCGTCTCTACCCAAAAAAAGAAAAAAAAAAATATATATCAGCTGGTGTGGTGGTGTGTGCCTGTAGTCCCAGCTACTCAGGAAGCAGTCAGGAGGATCTCTTGAGCACAGGAGTTTGAGGTTGCAGTGAGCTGAAATTATACACTGTACTTCAGCCTGGGTGACAGAGTGAGACTCCATCTCTCTAAAATCCAAAAACAAAAAAAACCACACAAAACAACACTAAATGATGATGAAGCAGTCCTTATTCTTTATAATATCGTGGTTGTGTATATAAACACAAATGTTCATTGTCACTTATAGCTAGCTACCTTTGAGGTCAGGATGACTGACATCCTTACTCTTTGCAATCTAGATTTTATGATTGGCTTCTAAATTATATGTTTCTTGAGGACAGGAACTGTTACTGCATCTTAGCTGCTTATGTATCTTCCCCATCACACCATATGCGTATTAGGTGTGAAATAAATATTTGTTGAATAAATGAATGTTATAGCTGAAGGTCTGTGTACATCATGCCTCATCCAAGGCATTAATGATACATTTCTTCCCTACCAGTAGCTATTGTCTCTTGAAAACAATAAAAATAGGTAATAGTATACTTTCAATAAATTATATCTGTGTGCCAGAATTGAAAATATATTGTTAGTTTTTGAACTGAGATCTCAGTGTGTGGCCCAGGCAGGCAGGCAGGCATGCATGCATGCATGCATACATACATACGTACATACATACATTCATGCCTGTAGATGTATAGTGAGTAGCTACAGGCCCAATCATAGTACACTGCAGCCTCGACTAATAACTTGTCCAAGGTCACACCCAGTAGCATTACAGTGAGGTTTTGAAACCAGTTATGCTTTATTCCAAAGTGTCCACTCTTAATTCTCTAATTGCCCCCCTTTCTCTCTCTCTCTCTCTGTATGTGTGTGTGTGTGTATGTATGTATGTATGTGTGTATAATTTAATACTACAAAGCAGTAGAGTTCATGGTAAATAGTGCTTATTGGTAGATGAGGGAGGCAAATAGAATTCCAAAGATAAATAAAATTTACAATATTAATGAATACCAAATTTTAACAATGTTAAAAAATTTGTTGGGATGGGGTTTAAACATTTTCTTATTTAACCCATTTCAGCAGAAGCCCCAGGCTGTTTCTAAACCCCATCCTGTTGTTTTTCTAAATGAAAAGTATTTTTTTCAGATTTGTGTTTATATAAGAAAAAGGACTCCATATATAAGCTATTATTTTTCCCTTGCCAGTGTTGATTTTTCTTGTGCCTTCATTTATTCAGAAAACATTTATTGATCAGCCATAATGAGCTTCGAACCTCGCTAGGGGTTGGAGATAAACAGTGAAGTCCCTGGCTTTTTACGAGTTCACAGTCTGGGAGGGAAGAGAAACAGAATACAGGCAATTTCAGTTGAGTATGAGAAGGTTTGACCAGGCTACAAGAAGCTCTGTAGATTAAAAAAAAAAAAAAAAAGTATGAGAAGGTATGTAAATAGATACACAAAGTACTTTAGAAGCACTAAGGGAGAAAATGGGGCTGGGTGTGGTAGCTCATGGCTGCAATCCCAGCACTTTCAGAGGCCGAGGTGGGCAGATCACGAGGTCAGGAGTTTGGGACCAGCCTGACCAACATGCTGAAACCCCATCTCTACTAAAAATAGAAAAATTAGCTGGGTGTGGTGGCATGCACCTGTAATCCCAGCTACTCAGGAGGCTGAGTCAGGAGAATTGCTTCAACCTGGGAGGTGGAGGTTGCAGTGAGTCAAGATTGTGCCACTGCACTCCAGCCTAGGCGAGAGTGAGACTCCATTGCAAAAAAAAAAAAAAAAGACGGAAAATTTTTGGTACACTTGAGGGAAATAAATGCTACGAAAGCATTATAAGCTGAAATTCTATGGAAGCTTACTTGAAGATACCAAATTTATTTCATCTCCTATCATTTTCCTCCCTTCTGTATTTGAAGTAAATTCCACATATCATTTTTTTTTCCTAAATATTTCAGTATTCTCAAAGACAAGGATTTACAAAATTTTGTTAAAGCTTTAAAAAGTAATTTGAGATGAACTCAGTCTGAAGGGTGTAGCAAAAAAAATGTTCAGTAGGTGGCTGAGGAGGGAAGAAAGGCAGAGAGATGTGAGAGAGATTGTTAAGTGTTCAGACCTATTTTTTGGGTGCTAATAATGTCTGGTGAGGAGGGTGGAGGAAGTGGTGAGATAGAAGATTGGCAAAATAGGGCTCAAAACTTAAAGGCTCTCGAACATGGAAACCTCCTTTACGTTTTGGACGTGGGAAGCTGTTAAAGTATTTTAGGCAGATTAATAATAACATGTTTAGATTTATAGTTTAGAAAGATAATGGCAGTGTTAAGGGCAGATGCAAGGTAAGAGTGAAATCAGAAACAAAAAGTACATTTTGAAAGCTTGTTGTGGTGGTCCAGGTAAGAACAGATGATAATAGTTTGAAATAAGGTTTTATCAGTCATCACATATTTAGGAAGTAGAATTTGGATTAAATTTAGGGTTGAGAAAGAGGGGAGGGTTTGTAGCTCACTTCTTGGTTTCCGGTCTATGCAGCTGGGTACATGACAAAACTGGTAGAAGAGGAGCAAATGGATATGCTAAAGAGTTATTGACAGGGTTGCTGCATACAAGTACCCTGTAAAGGGACCCCTGCACATGTGGAATGAGGTGGCCCTGGTTTGCCCTGGCCATCTAGTTTAGGTATTTTGACCAATCGTTCTAATGAAGCATGACTTTGGTCACAGTAGACATCCAATAAAACGTGGTTCAGGGAGCGAATAAATATATAAAGTCCAAACCCCTATGTTTAATATATAAACCCTGGGGGCCAACACAATCTGATAGTTTATTGATTGATTCTAGGGACTGTTAGTGCAGAAGAGATAGTAAGAGATCTGCTCTTTCCTTCCATCGGCTAATTATTGGCTAGGTATGTATTTTACCATCATTTTTACGTATGTGCCCTACCAATTTTTTTTTTTTTTTTTAAACCAGGGAGCAAATAAGTATGTAAAGTCCAAACCCCTGTGTTTAATGTATAAACTCTGAGGGTCGGCACAATCTCATAGTTTGATTGATTCTAGGGACTATTAGCATAGAAGAGATAGTAAAATATTTACTCCTTTGTTCCATGGGCTAATTACTGGCTAGGTATGTATTTTATCATTATTTTTATGTATGTACCCTACCAGTTCTTTTTTAAAAAAACATTTGATAAAACACAGGATAAAAATTTGGAATTTGAAAAAACATGTATCTACATGGGAATATTTCTGAAATGTGAGAAAAGTGTTATTTACTGATCTAGGGATAGTTTGGAAAAAGTGTATTAAACATTTTAAAAATTTATTTCATTATTAAAAATTTTTTTTTAAGTTGCCAAATAAAAATTGTATATATTTATGGTGCACAACATGATGTTTTGAAATATGTGTTGTGAAATGGGTAAGTGGAGCTAATTAACGTATATTACCTCACGTTCTTACTTTTTTGTGGTGAGAACACTTAAAATCTAGTCTCAGTGATTTTCCAAGTATATAGTACATTGTTATTAACTATAGTCACTTCGAACATCTTTTTAAAGCTTTTTTGGATGAAATTTGAAAAGAGATTATTTTAATCTAAAATTGTGTCTTTACCGTAGACTCTGAAATTTATTTAGAAATCAACAGTAAAATTAATGACTTAAGAGTTTTCAGTATAATGTTCAATCTAGGTGTTGGCTAGCTTTATAGCAAGAATAAAGCAGTCAAATAAGGCAAAGATGTTTTAGTTTCTCCTTTCCCCTGCCAAAAATTAGGATGGGAAAAGTTCTCTATTTTGAAAGAATTACAAGCAACTGGAGCTTCACACTGGCCTTCTGGTTAATATTTACTGTTTATCTACTGAGACCTAGACAAAAAAAATGTCACCTTGCCCTTTGAACGGAATATGATTACTTTGTGAGGTAATGGGCTTGGGGAGGGAAGAGGAAAGGAGAGAGGGAGAGAGAACATGCCTATCCTCACCTGTGTTAGAGAAACAACATCTGGTATATGGAAACAGCGCCTGCAGCTGAGTCAGACAGCCTTGGATTTGGATAGCAGCTCTGCTACTCATTAGCTGAATGAATTTCCGGCAAGTTAACTAACCTTTTTGTTTTTAGCTTCCTTGTTTGTGAAATGGCAGTAATATCGCTTGACTTCCAGGGTTGTTGTGAGAATGAGAGATCCTGTCAATCGCTGCTAGCCATTGCTGTTGTTATCCACACAGAGGTATCAGTCAGTGGCATCCATTGGGCTAGCAAGGCTCCATCTAGACTAGCTTCATTATGACCTTTCTGTTGTCCCATCAGGGAATTCTTGGGTAAAGGCAGGTACAGAGTGGGATTGTGACAGTCATTCCTTTCTTTCCCCCCTGAATGTTTAGTATTAAGAAATCAGTTATTGTTTTACTAGTTTTAGACCAATTCACTGCAATTCAGCAACTATTTTTCATTACTTATGTCTCTGATACCACACTACAGATCACTCTAACTTAGGACAGGGACGTGAGTGGCGCTGTTCCTTTAATTCCTTGTCTACAGAATGAGGCTAATTTCATTAAACCTTTGAACTGCCCCAGGAAAGTTTCAAGAATTAAAGGAGATGAGATCGTACCCAGTTCTTTGAAGTCTTTTATAGACTACATACTAAAGTGGAATTGTAACCCCAGAAAGAGGGTTCCTGGGGAGGAAGTGAAGAGAGGAAGGTTTAAGAATGAAATTTAAATGTGTTTATCTGCTAAAGCATTTGCCTTCCTGGCAGAATACTTCCTGCAAGTTACTCAGTCTTTTAGGTGCTCTGTTTTCACATACGTCAAGTAGAGATAAAACATCTAAATTCTGGGGTGGTTGTCACTGATTTCATAATACAGGGAAACTACTTACCATAGTGCATGGGACATAATAGTTGCTTAGATATCCTTTTAGGAGGAGATACCCATCTTTGATATCTTCATTGGGTATTTTTTTTTGAGATGGAGTCTTACTCTGTCTCCCAGGCTGGAGTGCAGTGGTGTGATCTTGACTCACTGTAGCCTCCACCTCCTGGGTTCAGGTGATTCTCCTACCTCAGCCTCCAGAGTAGGTGGGATTACAGGTGTGCACCACCACACCCAGCTGATTTTTGTATTTTTAATAGAGACGGGGTTTTGCCATGTTGGCCAGGTTGGTCTCAAACTCCTGATCTCAGGTGACCAGCCTATCTTGTCCCCAAAGTGCTGAGATTACAGTCGTGAGTCGCCGCACCCAGCCTTCACTGGGTATTAAATAGCCACCCACACAGGGACCCTGACGATGTTGAATAATAGCAAGTCTATTCTACAGGTTTTGTTTTTTTTTTTGTATTTTGGGGTTAGAGGTTTTAAAAACATTCTGGTAATTAGGTAGTAAGACTATTAGACTTGCCAGAGTAAGTTAGAATAGGCTCATTGTTCACAGAACCTAATTCTCTTAGCAATAGTGAGGTATATGGTAAGGAAAGGCCTGGTTTGCCTCCTTGACATCAGTCCCAAGTGTGTGACACAAGTCCCAACAAGTGTGAATCTTGTTAAACCTTTAGAAAAGATTTGTGTATTCAGACTGCCCCTTGAGGTAACTTATTTAGGAAGTAAAATCATCTTTATTTTTCTCTCAAATTAGCCTGTTTAAAGATTTATCAGGTGTCTGGGAGGCTGGGATTTAGTGAATGTGTGTCTACTTTATGAGTATTGGCCATAGGTTTATCGACTTCAAGTTTAATTAGAGTTTGAGACTGATTGTGTCCTCATGGCATAGATTTTCTCTCTTGTTTGTGCCTCCTAGATAACTTCAGTTGTTCTCAAGACCAGCACAAGATCTTTTCAATCTTTATTGAAACGTGGCAGTCAGAGTTGCGCTGTTAAGATTTTGAGGCCTGGCACAATGGCTCACACATGTAATCCCAATGTTTGTGGAGGCTGAGGCAGAGGATCACTTGAGCACAGGAGTTCAAACTAGGCTTCACAACATAGGGAGACCCCATCTCTAGAAAAAATTAAAAAAAAAAAAAAAAAAAAAAAAGCCCAGTGTGGTTGGCACGTGCCTGTGGTCCCATCTACTCAGAAGGGTGAGGTGGGAGGATTGCTTGAGCCCAGAAGGTCAAGGCCGCAGTGAGCCAAGATTGTGCACTGCATTCCAGCCTGGGTGACAGAGCAAGATACTGTCTCAAAAAAAAAAAAAGATTTTATTTGAGCTTATTTTAATGACCATGTTTAATGACTTCTCTTTTCTGGGTTTAAGAGATGATTTCTTATCCTTCAGCTCTTCTTCTTCTTGTTTCCTTTATACTTCCAAAGGCTTAGTACTTCCATGTTACTTCCTTTTAGTGTCATTAGCAGACAGTAGTATATTGTTTTAAAAATGTAAAAGCAAATGTACTATTGAAAACATGTTCACACAAAAACTTCTGCACAAACATTCATAGCAGGATTATTCACATTAGCCAAAAAGTGATAGCAACCCGAATGTTCATCGGCTGATGAATGGATAACTAAAATGTGGTATATCCATACAACGGGATATCATTCAGTCATAAAAAGGAGTTAAGTTTTGTTAAATGCTGCAATATGGATGAACCTTGAAAACATGCTTAGTGAAAGAAACCAGGCACAAAAAACCACATGTTAAATGAGTCCATCTATATGAAATATCTAGAGGAGGCAGATCCATAGGAGATGGGGGGAGGAATGAGTTGGGCCTGACTGCTAGTGGGTATGGTGTTTCTTTATGGGGAATTAGAAGGTAGTGATGGTTGCACCATAGCGAATGTACTAAAAATCACTTAATTGTACACTTTAAAATGGAGAATTTTATGTTATGTAAACTGTATCTCAGTAACAATCATAAAAGCCAAATGGGCCAAGGAACAATTCCCTAGAGTCTTTATTATTAGCTTTTCTATTTGCTAAAGGCCCTGAATTAGCTTTTCCTCTTAAGAAATTACCTTTTTCAATACAATATCTTCTAGTAACATGAGGGATGTTTAAAAAAGGAGAGGCGATAGTTGTGGAATTGTGCCAAAAGCTTTTTATTTAGTTTTAAAAATTATTATTTTTAAATTGTGATAAAATACACATAAAAGTTGCCATCTTAACCATTTTTTAAGTATACAGTTCAGTGGCATTAAGTGCATTCACACTGTTGTGCAATGATCAATAGCATCCATCTCCAGAACTCTTTCCATCTGTAAAACAAACTCCATACCCATTAAACACTAATTCCCTGATCCCCTCTTCTCCAGCCCCTGGCAGCCATCCTTCTACTTTTTGTCTCTGATGAATTCGACTACCCTGGCTACCTCTTATATGTGGAATCCCAAAGTGGTGTTGGGATTACAGGTGTGAGCCACTGTGTTTGGCCGTAGACATTTTTTTTTTTAATGCATTGTATTTTCATGCAGGGGAGCCCTTTGAATCTAGAAATTTCCTCTAATAGTAGCCACTAGCCACATATGTTGTTTAAATGAATTAAAGTTAAACATACAGTTCCTACGTTGCACCAGCCACATTTCAAGTACTTAATAGCTACATGTGGCTGGTGCAGAACACTCCTTCATCAAAGAAAATTCTGTTGGTTAGCACTGGTCTGCAGGCTCAGTGAAATTGCAAACACACTATGATGTCTTTTTAAAAACTCGAGACAGACCAGGTGTGGTGGCTCACACCTGTAACCCCAGCACTGTAGGAGATGGAGGTGGAAGGATTGCTTAGGGCCAGGAGTTTGAGACCAGCCTGGGCAACACAGTGAGATCCCATCTCTACCCTCCCCACTTCCAAAAAAAATTAAAAACTCAAGACATATGGAGGTTCAAAGAATGTATTACAAGGCAATAGGGGCAGTTAGAGTATAAACTGACAAAATTCAGAAAGAAGCTGAAGAAAAAAATGTGATCAAGGTAAAAGCCACCATGGAAGCAACAATAAGAAAAAATGTATCTTACTGTATAGCCAAGGACAGAGGGAGTGGGCTTTAGGAAATCACAAAATGAAATGGTAAGAAAATAAAGTTGCGAAAATGATTATGGAGAAGAAGGATAGATATGGAGACAGATAAAGGACCCAAACACAAGTGAAATTCCAGAAGAGAACAACTAATGAACTGGAAAAATATTTATAATGGAAAAACTTTTTCCTGAAATAAAGATTAGAATCGTTCTTGTTCCAAGAAATTGTCAAAATGAAAAAACAAATCATAACCATAGTGTTATTTAGTGAACTTTAAGGATCAAGAATTATAGGCACAATAGAAATGCTCAATGCTAGGAGACAGTGGAACAATGTCTGCAAAGTTCTGAGGAAATTGTAACCTAAGAGTTTTATACTCAACCAATTCATTCTTCAAATAAAGGCCATGGACCAACATTTTCAAGTATTCAGGAGTTCAAGGACCGTAGCACCCATTGGCCTTTCTTGACAGGGATGGGGGAACTATTTGGTATTGAATCTAGTAGACTAAAGGATCAATCAATAGACGGAACCCTAGAATGGAGAAACTGTGATTTAAAAAAACTAGAAATGAGCACTGAATTCATTTAATATAAAACTATAAAATATTTGGGGGAGTGGAGAAGTAGAAATGTTAACTTCCACATGTTTCACAGTAGATACTGGCTTGAAAACTTACTTGTGTATTGCAGACAAAATATGGATGCTTTTATAATATTTTTTCTTATTTTTTAAAGCAGGGTCTTGCTCTGTTGCCCAGGCTGGAGTGCGGTGGCATGATCATTACTCACTGCAGCCTTGACCTCCTGGGCTGAAGTGATCCTCCTACCTCAGTCTCCTGAGGAGCTAGGACCACAGCCCCATACCAACATGCCTGGCTAATTTAAAAATTCTTTTTTTTTTGAGACGGAGTTTTCACTCTTGTTACCCAGGCTGGAGTGCAATGGCGTGATCTCGACTCACCGCAACCTCCATCTCCTGGGTTCAAGCAATTCTCCTGCCTCAGCCTCCCGAGTAGCTGGGACTACAGGCGTGTACCACCATGCCCAGCTAATTTTTGTATTTTTAGTAGAGACGGGGTTTCACCATTTTGACCAGGATGGTCTCGATCTCTTGACCTCGTGATCCACCCGCCTCGGCCTCCCAAAGTGCTGGGATTACAAGCGTGAGCCACCGCGCCCGGCCCTAAAAATTCTTTTAGAGATGGTCTCACTATGTTGCCCAGGCTGAAGCAATCCTCCCACCTTGGCCTCCCAAAGTGTTGTGATTATAGGTGTGAGCCACTGCACCTGGCTTTTTTTTTTTTTTTTTTTTTTTTTAAGAGGGTTAAGAACTAATATCTTAATGACCAAACATTTACGAAGATTAGCATTCATATATTTAATAAATGAATGTTATGTGCTTACTCTATATGCTGGGCAGTGTTGTAGGTACTTGGGATATATTAGTGAACAAAACACAGGGAAGTTTCTTCTTAAACATTACATTCTGGCAGAGGTACACAGATATAGATGAGTGATATAGCATATCATAAGGTGATACAGACTTGAGGACGTAAAAAGCAATATAAGGAGGATTTGGGTTACAAGTACAGTCAGGGTTTTGCTGAGAAGGTGACATTTGAGCAGAAACTTACTTTTGAAACATCTGCTAGACGTCAAAGAGGAGAGACATGTTATGGAGACAGGTCTAGAGTGGAGATGTAAATTTGGGAGTTATTGGTACATAGATGAAATTGAAGTCATGGGACGGAGTGAGATAACCAAAGGAGTGATTGTAGACAAACTAAGACCAAGGACTAAGCTATGGAGTTTACAGCACGAGGCGGTAAGAGGAGGCTCCAGCCAAGAGTGAGAACGCAACTTCCCTGTGTTTTGTTCACTATTGTATCCCAAGTGCTACAACACTGCCCAGCATATAGAGTAAGCACGCAACATTCATTTGTTAAGTATATGAATGCTAATCTTCAAGTAAATGTTTGGTCATTAAGATATTAGTGAGATGAGAGGAAACCAAGAGTTTGGGTCATGGGAGCCAAGTAAGGAAAGTGAATCACAGAGTGAGCATCTGTCAGATGCTGCCACTGCAAGTCACATAAGGGCCAAGAATTGGTCACAAGTGACCTTTTATTTATTTATTATTTTTTTGAGATGGTGTTTCACGCTTTCACCCAGGCTGGAGTGCAGTGGTGCCTTCTCGGCTCACTGTAATCTCCACCTTCCGGTTTCAAGCAATTCTCCTGCCTCAGCTTCCCAAGTAGCTGGGATTACAGGCATGTGCCACCACACTCGACTAATTTTTGTATTATTTTTAGTAGAGACAGGGTTTCACCATGTTGGCCAGGCTGGTCTAGAACTCCTGACCTTGTGATCTGCCTGCTTAGGCCTCCCAAAGTGCTGGGATTACAGGCGTGAGCCACTGTGCCCGGCCTTTTTTTTTTTTTTTTTTTTTTTTTTAAAGAGCAAAAAGAAGCATAAAGGAATGGAAATAAAAATGTACTCTTTAAGTTTAGGGCACATAGGGTCTATGGAAACTACTGGGAGGGACAGGACAGAGGCAGTTTGGCCAGAGGTTGGTTGCTAAACTATGTAATTTGTGTTTTACTTGGTAGGAAATGGGACACCCTTCTGTGCTAGAGAATAAGGTGACTGGATCTTTGCTTTAGGAAGTTGAATGAGAGCAGTGTCTAGAGATGTTTGGTGGGAAATCTGGGGAGAGGGAAATCAACTAAAAGTCATTATTTTGTTCCTTGGGGAAGGTAAATAAACTTTACAACTTGATCTTGAGAGATTAGGCAATTACTATGTTTTTTGTTATGTATATCTTTTATTATACATAATTTTATTTATTAATAAATTTAGACAATTTTATTAATTTAGACAAAATGCAATTCCAGTGCAAATACTGTATATATGTAATTTAGAAACATATATCGTATTAAACATATAGTATTTAAAAATTATATATAAATAAAAATGCGATGGTGTGATCATAGCTCACTGCAGTCCCCGTCTTCTGGGCTCAATCCATCCTCCCACTTTTAGCTTCTCAGGCAGCTGGCACTACAGGTGCGTGCCTCCACACCTGGCTAATTTTTGTATTTTTTTATAGAGATGGGGTTTCACCATGTTGTCCAGGCTGGTCTTGAACTACTGAGTTTAAGCAATCCGCCTGCCTTGGCTTCCTAAAGTGTTGGGATTACAGATGTAAGCCACTAAGCCCAGCTATATACATTTTTTATTTTGACAAAATTATAATGAAATTTGCCTGGAAGTTTAGAGAGGTGAGAATAAGAAAACAGTATTTCCTATTTCATAAGAGTTGTGAAGAGTAAATGTATGCTTTAAAGGCTTAGCTTTGTGCTTGGTGTGTGATACATGCTCAGTAAATGTTTGTTCTCACTGTCCATCATGACCACCATCATTCCTTACTATATAGGTTTGCCATGAAATGATGTTCTCCATGTAAGAATGAGTTCAGTTCTGCTAATTTTTTCATTAGATTAACATTCCTTTAACAGTTTACTTGAAATGGGGTGTCTCTCCCTGCCCCCCATAAGTTTTCTTTACCAAAAACTACTAGGTTTTCTGAAATCTTAATGAACTAGATACCTCAGTATCTCCTAGCATTGCATATAATCATCTCCTAATTTTGAGTCTTTAGAGGGGTTTTACTGAAGCTTCCTTGAAGCATTATAATATATGCCTGTATTTTGCTATAGTACACTCCTACTAATGAGATAGTTGATAAGTTAAATTTTCAGTTTTGAGATTTAAAATATTAGGTGAAATATAAAGATTATTATATAAAGCTTGAGGAAACTATGATGCCAGTATTACTTTTTCAAAAAGAATAGAAAAAGATGGGAGAGAAGTTTACTAACATGATGGAATTTCTGCTTGGTGGGATTATTGATAATTAACTTTTAATACTAAATTTTACACAGTAAACATACATTTCTTTAAAAATCAGAAGATGAAGATAAAGGTCTGCGTTCCAAAGACAGGCACCTCACTTTCTCTTCCACCCATCGTTTAGTAGCTCACGGACTTTGGGCAAATCACATGCCATTTCAGAGCCTGTATTTCTTTATCTGGAAAAGATGAGAATCAAATGAAATTTAAAAATGTAAAAATGCTAAGGAAATTGCAAAATGCCATGCAAATGGTAGTTATTATTAGAAGTAGTCTTAATTTCCAGAAATTATGCTCTTCTATTTTGGAGAGGCCTTATTCTAAAGCTCTAGTTCTTTATTACTACATTAGGAGAAGGCAGTTACGCAGGAATCATAGGTACAATGACTCAATTTTATCGAAGTCGTCTTTGTTTTTAGAAATTCATTTTTAATAATGGTAGCTTTAAAATCACAGTGAAATTTTGAGTGCTTAACAGGACCATCAAAATGTCTTTTTTAAAGATAAATCATTCCTGTAACATTTAATATTCAGAATAATTTTGCAGATTGAGTTAGTGGGGTAAATTTTCAAAGTGAAAATCTGAAGGTGAATTACACTTATGTAATAAAATAGCTTTGCTACCAGGTAAGCTCATATATTTGGAATGTGTTTTCCCACACATATTTGTGAAAGCAAACAAAGGTCGTTTACTTCAAGTTACAGGTAAAACCATGACATTTTGGAAGCTCTAAAATGATTGGATTTTCTAGTCATCAGAGGTTTAATCTGAAGGGTACAAACTGACATGCAGAAACAATAAGCCTGGCCATGTTCTTTGTAAACACAAGGACATTGGATTTTCCAGCACTTGTTAGAATCAGTTTTGACAAGCCTTGTCAAAAGAGGCCAGCTTTATCAACAGTATCAAACTGTTTAGAGTTGAGTTCTCAGATGTTGCAGATTTATTCTGCACTCTTCTGCCCAGTTTGGTGATAATTTTATCCCTCTATTGCTACCTCAGTTTGAAATTCCAAACCACCTTTAAGAAAATAACCTTGGCCCAGTTAGCCGGGTATGGCATAAAAATAGCTTTGAAAAAGGGTAAGTACACATCAGTCCAGAAGTAAGAATATTAATGCTGACTCTTTCCCCCTACAAACCATTTTTTTTTTTTTTTTATGAGACGGAGTTTCACTCATGTTACCCAGGCTGGAGTGCAATGGTGCGATCTCGGCTCACCGCAACCTCCGCCTCCTGGGTTCAGGCAATTCTCCTGCCTCAGCCTCCTGAGTAGCTGGGATTACAGGCACGCACCACCATGCCCAGCTGATTTTTTGTATTTTTAGTAGAGACGGGGTTTCACCATGTTGACCAGGATGGTCTCGATCTCTTGACCTCGTGATCCACCCGCCTTGGCCTCCCAAAGTGCTGGGATTACAGGCTTGAGCCACCGCGCCCGGCCACAAACCATTTTTATGAAGCATAATCAAGATACTTTAGATAGTTAGTCCAGCGTTTAGAGAACCTGTAGTTGTTTTTTAACTGCAAAGAATTTAACCAGTTGGACTCTTTGAACCTTCATATCATTAAGCTTGTCTTGAATCACTCATTTTCTCTAGTTTCTCAAGCTCTTAACCCAGTCTGCTGTTCTCTCACTAATCACCCAAGTTCTTGCCTCCTGTTTCATATCTATGATTGAAGCCACCAGCAATAAACTGACGCTTTCTGCATTATCACCTTCCCTGCTTCCCTAAACATAGCATGGCTACATTCTCATTCAAGTCTCAAAAGGGTAGCATGTTTCTCCTCCTATTTAAGGAAAATTCCTTCATCTTTGCTCCAGTGTCATTCATCCCCTATCCTCTGAGACCTGGATCTCAAAATTTTATCATGTCCTCTGGCTTCAGCCTCTCACTTTTTATCCTGTTTTCTCCCACAGACAAAGCATTCTTGAGTATTTTTATCCATTAATACTAAACGGAAAAGTCCTTGACCCTGCAACCCATTCTAGTTATTGTCCCTTTGTTTGCCTTTTAAAAACTAGACTTGAAGAAACTCATATGTTCCATTGACTCCTCAACCCACTCTAGTCTGACCCCATACAGCCTTCACTCCACCAATTTTCATCAAGAACATCAACCTCAGGCTACTACAGTGGACATTCCTCTTCCATGTTCCTTCTTGTGTGGCGCTGCAATATTGCCATGGGCCTTATAGGGTTCCTGCATTTCCTTCATGCCCTTCTACCACCCTCTCCAGCCTTCCCTTCTCTGGTTTCTTTGTGAACTGTTCTTGCCCCTCCCTTAAACTATGGCATTCCCGGGACTCTGTCCTCACACTGCAGATTCTCACTGCATGATGGCAAGGCTTAGTTAACACAGTTGATGGCTCCCCAAACTCTGTCAGCCTCCCATTTTCAGACTTGAATATTAAACAGCTGGCTTCACATCTCATTCATTCAGTGAATTGTTGATTCATCAATATTCTGAGCATCTACTATCACCAGACTGGGTCTTAAAAGACTGAGTAATGAAAATACGGATTCTGCTGTGTCAGTGGGAAAGATGGGGAGGAAAACCGGACAGTGGCCACACAATGAATCATGTATTCCGAGAGAAGCAAGCAAGCAAAGGGTGCCATGAGCACAATGTGATAGTGACAAGCGCTGGTTCTGAGGGCTTTTCAGAATGTTATCCTTGGGACCTTAAGATTAATCAAACATGCAGGAAGAGAGATCCTTTTCCTCATTTCTCTCACATTTCTTACCCCAGTCACTCAGTCATCTAAATTAACAACACCCAATTCGCCTTGGCTCCTTTGTCATCTTGGGTTTTCAGTCAGACACCAAGTTCTACTCATTTTAGTCCCAAAATAGGCCCCAAGTCCAGCCCAGCCCAGTTGTACTACCTCTGTCCTGATTCAAAGCCTTGTCATCACCTACATTAGTGTAGTAGGCTTAAGTCAGATTCATGTTTTGATCTCTTTGGATCTACCTTTCCAAGACCAGCAAAATGGGCATCTGACTTAGTCACTGCTCTGCCTGAGTCTCCCAATCCCTGCAGCAGATGTTCTCCTGCCTATCAGAGTCCCAGAGGCAGGGCGCCCCTAAATCTGTCCATATATATCAGGTCCCAGCCCTGCAGATTCTGATTATGTAGAGCTGCTGGACTGGATGCTTTGTTTTTAAATTCCCTAAGAGATTTTGACACCTGACCAGATTGAGACCCTTGGCCTGCGAGGATAAAGTCTGAGCCCCTCTGCTTGTGCACGAGGCCCTTCCTGACCTGGCTTGAGCTTAGCAGTCAACTGCATTTCCTGCCATGCCCTGTGACATGCTTTACCCTCACATTGCAGCAATATTGAACCATGTATTCCCTTACCATCACGCCATTTTGTGTTTCCCTGCATTTGTCCATTTACCTGAATTAAGTGCCCTTTGCTTTCTCCCAACCTGAGTGAGGTATCGTTCCTTTGTTCCCATGGCAGCGATCAGTGCACAATGATGTTTGCCAGTCATTTCTGTCATCCTCTTTCATTTTCTGTATCAATTGATTAAAGGTTGCATTAGAGGGTTCAACTTTAATGTCATCTTATAATGTACATAAGCAAGCGTTTGCTTTTTTCTCATAAATGACCTTCATTTGAATTTAAAGTATGTAAGGAAAAGTATAATTTATCAACAAGTGCAGTTTTAAGTGACTTGTTTGATTTTGAAACTGAAGGTATATTAAAATCTCGTTTACTGATTAATGATGTCAAAAATAGACCAAAACAACTGCTGTCAGTGGCCCAGAGTTTGGGATTCTTGAACTTTGCATATGAAGCAAGCTGATTAAATTTTATAATTTTTATGTTTGCACATGACAAAGGTTTGGGGATGCCATTTTCAACCTTTCTTTGCAAGTAATTTGTTTGGGATATGTGGATGGTCTTGTTTCTCAATAAGTCAGAAGTTGGGAAATTGTCACTGTATTTTTGCCTTTTTTTTTTTTTTTTTTTTTTTTTTTTTTTTTTTTTTTTTTTTTTTGAGACAGAGTCTCACTCTGTCGCCCAGGCTGGAGTACAGTGGCTCAATCTCGGCTCACTGCAACTTCTGCCTCCCAGGTTCAAACAATTCTCCTGCCTTAGCCTCCTGAGTAGCTGGGATTACAGGCGCATGCCACCACGCCTGGCTAATTTATGTTTAGTAGAGATGGGGTTTCACCATGTTGGTCAGACTGGTCTCTAACCCCTGACCTCATGATCCGAGCATCTCAGCCTCCCAAAGTGCTGGGATTACAGGCGTGAGCCACTGCTCCCGGCCGCATTTCTGCTTTTGAATGTTGGCTTTTGAGATACTAGATTCATCTTGGTGTTCTGTGTAAGAATTTTGATTAGGTAAACACAACTTTTGGATCTGATAGAGATCTCAACAGGACTTGGCAGAAGTATCATTTCGAAGATGTCAGAATCTGAGTTCTGTCTTGGTATAACAGGTGTAAATTCCACAAGGGATGACTGGGTTTTAAAAGTTACAGCGGTCAGAACTACAACTACCCAGCTGTGGTTGCAGTACTGATTATGCCTGCTTGAGTCATGAGCACATTCATTTGATTTCCATGAAAAGAAAGCATGTTTAGATTATACTATTTTTTTGATTTTTCAAAAATCACAGTTGGCCTCTACCGATTTAAACCCTATGCTCCAAATTCCAGAAGTTGATGAGTCCTGATTGGAACTAACATAGTTTGAGATATGAATTGTGTGACTCCAGATAAGTTACTCAACCTCTCTAAACTTCAGTTTGCTCTACTATAAAATGTAGAGAATATTGTACCACCTGCCTCACAGGGTTGTAAGTATTGAATAGTACTTACCGTAATCATTTAATAAGTGGTAGCTGCATTATTATTACTGCATTTAAAAATAGCTGTTGTCCACTTTCCCACAAGACTAAACTTCTGGAGCCCTTGACTTTCATGTTTGCATCTCCAGTACCTAGCCTAGAGTCTAATATAGTTGTGATTCACTGTTTGTTGAACTGAATAAAACATGACTGTTCATCCAAAAGGAAGACAGATATATCTAGCAGAGGAACACCAGAAAGGAAACTAAAAGGGCAAAGGGGAAATGAAAAGGCTTGTTGTGGGCATTGTGGACAAGCTCAGTGAGCCTTCTTTTCTGGGACTCAGCCCTGATCCCCTCTAGTTAGTCTTCCACTATGCCACATAGGCCTGCTGGGCCTAGAGCAGAGAGAACATTCCTTCAGTGTTTCACTAATGGACTCAACATTGAAAAATCCAGCTTCTGTGATAAACTAAATTGTATTGGGTGCTAACTTTTCATTAGTCTTTGCCACACTTTTTGTTGAGCTAGAGATGTCACTGTGTAACGTAAGGCTACATTATATGGGGATTATGCTTTTGGTATTCAAATTCAGAATCTGTTATTTGAAGACATCATTTTGGGGAACTTTATTTTCCAGGTCCTATGAATAACAGCACACTTACTTCCTTGGCTACTTTTACAAAGCTTTAAAAATGTGATGTTTGGCTGGATGTGGTGGCTCTCGCCTATAATCCCAGCACTTTGGGAGGCCGAGGTGGGTGGATCACTTGAGGTCAGGAATTTGAGACCAACATGGCAAAACCTCATCTCTACTAGAAATACAAAAATTAGCTGGGTGTGGTGGCGGGCACCTATAATCCAGCTTCTTGAGAGGCTGGGGCAGGAAAATCGCTTGAACCCAGGAGGCAGCATGAGCCAAGATTGTGCCACTGCACTCCAGCCTGGGTATCAGAGACTCTCTTTCAAAATAAACAAATACATAAAATATGAAATTAAAAAATTAAAAAATAAATGTGATGTTTGTTGTATATTCCCCGAGTCTCTACTACTGGAAATCATATGTACCTCTTTTCTTTTTATTTTTCTTTCTTTTTTTTTTTTTCTCTCTCCTTTTCTCTGTCTCTGTGTCGTTCGTTCATTTTTTAACATATGTAGGCTATACCTTCATTAATGAGGGCAATGGGTATATGAGAATATGTTTGAATTCATGCATTGCTGCATTTGCCAGCAAGGACCTAGACTCATTATTTTCATAAACTAAAATTGTGTGTGTACATTATGCATATTTACATTTAAGCAGATTGAAGTTGAATTTTTTTTTTTTTTTTTTGAGACGGAGTTTCGCTCTTGTTACCCAGGCTGCAGTGCAATGGCGCGATCTCGGCTCACCGCAGCCTCCGCCTCCTGGGTTCAGGCAATTCTCCTGCCTCAGCCTCCTGAGTAGCTGGGATTACAGGCACGTGCCACCATGCCCAGCTAATTTTTTGTATTTTTAGTAGAGACGGGGTTTCACCATGTTGACCAGGATGGTCTCGATCTCTTGACCTCGTGATCCACCCGCCTCGGCCTCCCAAAGTGCTGGGATTACAGGCTTGAGCCACTGCGCCCGGCCTTTGAAGTTGAATTTCTGTTGACCATCTCATTGCAGTATACCTTTCTGGCAATCATATTTTGATTATTTTCAAATGTAACATTCTATTGGAAATAGATCATATCAAATGACATTCATGAATAGTGACCATGAAATAGCGCTTATAAAATATTTATATGAAGACTGCATTTCTTGATTTTACCTCTAGGACATTCTTTTAAGTTTTTTGTTGTTGTTTTGAGACAGGGTCTCACTCTGTCACCCAGGCTGGAGTGCAGTAGTGTGATCTTGGCTCACTGTAACCTCTGCCTCCCAGGCACATGTGATCCTCCCACCTCAGCCTCCCGAGTAGCTGGGACTACAGGCGTGTGCCACATGCCCAGCTAATTTGTGTGTGTGAGATATATGTAAATTTGGTAGAGATGGGGGTCTCGCCATGTTTCCCAGCCTGGTCTTGAACTCCTGGCCTTAAGTGATTTAACCACCTTGGCCTCCCAGAGTGCTGAGATTATAGGAGTGAGCCACTGCACTTGGCCAGTTCTTTTAAGATTTTAGTATTAGATGGAATCTTTAATTAGAGTTGCTTTTACCTTGTGGCTTAGCAAAGGCTATAAGTATATTCTTTTGTTACTTACAGTTTTCTAGGCTACTACGGAGTTTTCTCTGTGTATAGTTTTTGCTTTAATATCTGATTCCGTTTTCAGAAGTCTTTAGGAATATATTTATTGAATCTTCTACTTGCCTAGGTAAAATCCAGTTTTTTTTATTTTGAGGTAGAGCCTCAGTCTGTCACCCAGGCTGGAGTGCAGTGGCATGATCTTAGCTTACTGCCATCTCTGCCTCCTGGGTTCAAGCAATTCTCCTGCCTCAGCCTCCCAAGTAGCTGAGACTATAGGCACGCGCCACTGTGCCCAGCTACTTTTTTTGTATTTTTAGTAGAGTCGGGGTTTCACTGTGTTAGCCGGGATGGTCTCGAACTCCTGACCTCATGATCTGCCTGCCTCGGCCTCCCAAAGTGCTGGGACTACAGGCCTGAGCCACTGCACCGGGTGTAAAATACAGTTTTATGTGAATCAAGTTAGAGATTATATTTGTAAAAGAGCTTTTGCAAACAGTAACATTTTATTTAAATATCTGCCATTATTATTTGTGATTTATTTCCTTCCTTTTTAGTGGATGATGCTGGCAAAATAGAACACGACGGTTCTTCTGGAATGACCATGGACACAGAGTCGGAAATTGATCCTTGTAAAGTGGATGGCTCTTGCCCTGAGGTCATCAAGGTGTACATTTTTAAAGCTGACCCTGGAGAAGATGACTTAGGTAAGAAGAAATGTTTAGACATTATATAGTCTCATCCAAATGCTTCAACCTGATTACTTTTGGGTTATTTAGATTGAGAACATTTGGAGTCTCTTCTGAAGTAACTTTTATATAAGAATTTCAATGTAGTAATAGCAAAGATTGTAAAAAGTAATAAGGAAAGCATGTAGAAAGAAACAGGTGGAAATGAAGTTTTCAAGTAAATTATTGAAGCTGTCTTCTTCCCTGATAGGTGGAACTGTAGACATTGTGGAGAGTGAGCCTGAGAATGATCATGGAGTTGAACTGCTTGATCAGAACAGCAGTATTCGTGTTCCCAGGGAAAAGATGGTTTATATGACTGTCAATGACTCTCAGCCAGAAGATGAAGATTTAAGTAAGTAGGTGGCCTTTTTGTGGGAGAAAATTTTATGTTTCTGGAGCTTTTTTTTAAGTGGCCAACGTTTGAAATAAGTAGCATTATTTTAGAGGTTATTATGCTGCTACATTCCAAGGGAAACATCAATGACTCTTTATGTATGCTTATAATGTTGCTTTAAAACCAAATTATGGTGAAAACCAAGAAGTGAATGATTCATTCAACAAATATTTATTGAGTGCTTACTACACAAAAGCTATGTTCTAGGTATGTAATATTTGGACCTTCTTTCCATTTGTGTATTAACTGAATTCAAATAAAAACATCTTTCCTGTGATCTCTGTAAACCTGGTCACAGAAGTTTTTGTAACTTTCTACGTAGATGTTGCTGAAATCGCTGATGAAGTTTATATGGAAGTGATCGTAGGAGAGGAGGATGCTGCTGCGGCTGCTGCAGCCGCCGCCGCTGTGCATGAGCAGCAAATGGATGACAATGAAATCAAAACCTTCATGCCGATCGCATGGGCAGCAGCTTATGGTAAGTCGCCCAGCAGCTCTTAGCATTGAAGAAGTTGGTTCTTGAACATGAATCCATGATTGAAGAATGGTTTCTGTGGTCTTAGGTTTCAGAAATCTGAAATTCCAGTATCCTGTAAGGATTATTTGATTTGAATAAGAGTATAAAGTCTACTTTTTGTCTTTATTTTTAACAGGAATATTCTTCATGTGTATATTATGTAGAAGGAAGTGCTGCAAGAAATACACAGGCTTTCAGACTGAAACTTTTCATCATATTTGGCCCATGACTTTATAATTTTGGGAGACAACAAGGGAGTCCATGGGGCAAAATGCTGACATGCGTTTTTTAGCTTTGGAAGCTAGGCGTTTCCTACGGTCTTGCTATAATAAATGTGCTCATAAAACCCATGACCTAGAATGGGGAATTTCTGTCATTCATGAGTATCATGGCTTACTTTTCGTTGTTGTAGTTAATAAAGAATTCCTAATTCTTTAGAATTTATAATACTGTATAATTTTGTTTTTTAATACGCATTGTCAGGTAATAATTCTGATGGAATTGAAAACCGGAATGGCACTGCAAGTGCCCTCTTGCACATAGATGAGTCTGCTGGCCTCGGCAGACTGGCTAAACAAAAACCAAAGAAAAGGAGAAGACCTGATTCCAGGCAGTACCAAACAGGTGAGGGCGCACGAGTTCCATGGCGCAGCGTGCTCTGCGAGCTCTCAGAGGAAACTCTAGTATGTATCCACAGGGGTGTCACAATGGCATTTTAGCTGCTAGATCATATGTAGCTTTGTCTATTGAACTTGAAAATATAATTTTCAGAATTCAGTGATATTCATGAATGATTTCCTTGGATAAAAAGAAACAGGAGATGGCGCAAACATGGATGAGAAAAATTCAAAACTTTGATGATTTTTATGTGTACATGGAATGAAATCCCTCAAATATGTTACAAGCATTAACTTTTTAAATAAATTAACATATTTAGAGAATCTAATTATGTCAGCATAAAGCAGGCATAATTTACAGAGCAGCAGGATAAGTACTTTAGTTCATTATGACATATTCCTATTTTTATATGATGATTTGCATATTAAAAATTTTATGGGTATATTTAAACTTTGCTATAAGTTAATGTAAGTTATGGTTTTTGGAATAAACAGTGGAAATTTTTGTAACCAAAGTTTATTTTTATGATTAATTTCCCACCAGTTTCCCCTTTTTTTTTTGAGGCAGAATCTTGCTGTGTTGCCCAGGCTGAAGTGCAGTGGCGCAATATCAACTCACTGCAACCTCCGCCTCCTGGGTACAAGTGATTCTTCTGCCTCAGCCTCTCGTGTAGCTGGGATTACAGATGTGCGCTACCGTGCCTCACTAATTTTTGTATTTTTAGTAGGGATGGGGTTTCACCGTGTTGGCCAGGCTGGTCTTGAATTCCTGAGTTGAGATGACCTGCCTGCCTTGGCCTCCCAAAGTGCTGGGATTACAGGTGTGAGCCACCGCACCCAGCTAATTTTCCACCAATTTCTAAATTGCTATAGCTTTAATCACTAATTGATGGAAGTTACATATTCATTAATTTTATTAAACTAGAGGGAATGAAGGTGGTACAGTCCTCACGAATGAAGTTTTCAGACCATTTTCTCTTTGGGTTGCTATATCTCGTGTTGAAAAACAGTAAAAGGAATGCTAAGTAGTGAATAGCCCAATTTAGGAGTCCTTGGCCAACAGTGGTCAGAACATATCCATTACATTCGTGAAGAAACTGGAACAGAACTTGGTTTGAGCACTCATATTCCTTTCTTTCCCTTTCTTAGCAATAATTATTGGCCCTGATGGACATCCTTTGACTGTCTATCCTTGCATGATTTGTGGGAAGAAGTTTAAGTCGAGAGGTTTTTTGAAAAGGCACATGAAAAACCATCCTGAACACCTTGCCAAGAAGAAGTACCGCTGTACTGACTGTGATTACACTACCAACAAGAAGATAAGTTTACACAACCACCTGGAGAGCCACAAGCTAACCAGCAAGGCAGAGAAGGCCATTGAATGCGACGAGTGTGGGAAGCATTTCTCTCACGCAGGGGCTTTGTTTACTCACAAAATGGTGCATAAGGAAAAAGGAGCCAACAAAATGCACAAGTGTAAATTCTGTGAATACGAGACAGCTGAACAAGGGCTATTGAATCGCCACCTCTTGGCGGTCCACAGCAAGAACTTTCCTCATATTTGTGTGGAGTGTGGTAAGGGTTTTCGTCACCCATCAGAGCTCAAAAAGCACATGAGAATCCATACTGGGGAGAAGCCGTACCAATGCCAGTACTGCGAATATAGGTCTGCAGACTCTTCTAACTTGAAAACGCATGTAAAAACTAAGCATAGTAAAGAGATGCCATTCAAGTGTGACATTTGTCTTCTGACTTTCTCGGATACCAAAGAGGTGCAGCAACATGCTCTTATCCACCAAGAAAGCAAAACACACCAGTGTTTGCATTGTGACCACAAGAGTTCGAACTCGAGTGATTTGAAACGACACATAATTTCAGTTCACACGAAAGACTACCCCCATAAGTGTGACATGTGTGATAAAGGCTTTCACAGGCCTTCAGAACTCAAGAAACATGTGGCTGCCCACAAGGGCAAAAAAATGCACCAGTGTAGACATTGTGACTTTAAGATTGCAGATCCTTTTGTTCTAAGTCGCCATATTCTCTCAGTTCACACAAAGGATCTTCCGTTTAGGTGTAAGAGATGTAGAAAGGGATTCAGGCAACAGAATGAGCTTAAAAAGCATATGAAGACACACAGTGGCAGGAAAGTGTATCAGTGTGAGTACTGTGAGTATAGCACTACAGATGCCTCAGGCTTTAAACGACATGTTATTTCCATTCACACGAAAGACTATCCTCACCGGTGTGAGTACTGCAAGAAAGGCTTCCGAAGACCTTCAGAAAAGAACCAGCACATAATGCGACATCATAAAGAAGTTGGCCTGCCCTAACGATACTTGTGCAGACGTTTGTAGAGATATTGGCCTTGAAGCAGAAAATTCATTTTAAAGCCAATCAATCTCATTCACATACAATACTGTATATTGATTTATGCTGTGTACAAATAGATTTACTGCTTCTAGTTGACTTTTTTTAATATACATTTTGTTCAGTAGTGTGTTCTGAATTCTATTCAGTTTGTTTAATAAATGGGGAAAACTGGCAACGTGCTAGTTACTTTTAATAAAGTAATCCCTGATTCTATACTGAATTTTTATATCTTAGAAGTTTTATATTTATTTAAATATTTACCTTGCTTACCTTGATGGTACTCTTCTAAGACCATTAACTTAAGGTAACTTTACATTGGTAACTCTGAAAGTATTCATGTTGACTCATTATTTTTCCCCATGCATTTCTCACAATAAAATCGTCAGAGACATCTACTAATATAAATGGGAGATTTTACAGTCAGGTCTAATTATCATAAGATGGAAGTCATTTACTTGTCTTGGTTAATATTTTCAGACCACTTGACAGCGAAAGTTGCCATTTGAGCTTTTGTGTCCCTGGCTTTGCTGAGTAAAGAACAGTGGCTGGGTTCGTGTTTACTTTTCATTTTGTTTAGCAGATAAAATAATACTTCTTTTGGCTTTCTTTGGATTATTTACATCTTTTGTCAGCATAGCAAACTTAGAAAACCTTATTGAAAAATTTTCCTTGATCCTGTTGTATTTTGATTATTCTGTCTGTGCGGCTTCGTCTTGGAATGGTTGTGTGCTACAAATGACACGTACTGAGGACTGCAGTTCGGAATCTCCTAGAGGTAACTTGTGGCTTATAGGATCTTTTGCAACTTTATATATGTAAATGTACCCTGAATTATATATATACACATATATATCATGTACCTGTGTGTATTGCTTACTTTACATATTTATACACACGACCCCAAGTAGTAGTTGTTTAAAATCTGTAATTAAAAATATTAAATTTACAGTAACATGAAAGATCCAGGGATGCATGAGAGAGCATTTTGTAAGTCATGCTCTTCAGAGAGACTACTCAGGTGAAGAATTAGAAGGAAAATAAGGACACTAGTATTTTTAAAGAGTAAAGGTATTTTCTTTTAAATATCTTTGGTAATTGAAAAATAGAGGTTAAGATGTTTCTAGGTATAATGTTTTCATACAGTTTCAGCTCCATGTCTTTATATATTTTTGAAAAGCAAATGAGTATCCAGACATGACTCCCACAGTTCTCTTTGAGAAGCCTGAGAGGGAACTCTATCTTATTTAGTGAGGGGGATGGAAAAGCAGCGATAGCTCTGTGGACCAGAGAACAGGTGCTAATTATGACTTCACACTTGGCAAGTTCAGCCTGATGTGTTATTTCTTAGACAGTTACAGTTAGCAAACTTTAAAAACTTAACACTCAAGTTGGCTTTGATTAAAAGGTAAAGATGTGTTTTAAGTGGATAAGGAAAGTCTGAGGCCTTATTTGGAACATCACTAAGTCTTCCACAGTTTTTTTGAGAGTTGGCATTTTTTAACAGTTCTGAATCAGTGTCATACATTCATAAAACGAATTCTGTTGATTAGAACTTGGTTGTGCTAAGACGAATCTTGGAGAACAGAAAACAGTTTTTGGGGTCCCTTCAATTGGCTATTGGTTTATATGCATCTAGCACATTGAAGGAGAACTAGAAATTGTCTTCCCACTCAGTAGCTGCCTTGCCACCTCATTATGGTGCTCCATCCCCTTTGTGCTTAGGTTTTTACCTTTCATCTTTCTCTTTACCATTGATGTTTGTATTCAAGAGTTATATTTTTAGGGTTAGAAATCAAAATATTTGGTGTTTGGCAAGCCTCTGAAGTGCTAGACTGACTTAGTCTAGTTTTAAATCAAGTGCTTTAGGCAGGTGTGAACTCTAGCCTAAATGCCCGTCAAAGTCAAGGCATGGGTTTTCCTAGCCTATCTCATAGCAAATTCCTGTACCTTCTTGGCCCACATAATGTGCTGGTTTTTTTTTTTTTTTTTTTTTTAACGAACTTAAAATTATATGATTTGTAATTCATTGCCCTGCGATTCTTGAAAGCTCTGTCTGTTTTTTTGTGAGAACTTTTAAAATCTCCCTTGATTTTTATTTTTCCCAGAAGTAATGTAAAAACACTTAAATGAAAGTGGAAGTGTATTAATTTTAAATCCTATAAAATTAATACAGAAAATATAAATGATTGGGTCATTTAACTATATTTTTTTAAATAAACTGAAAGATAAAGAACACAACACTTTACACATTTTATATTTCTCTTACATAGTCTGGAATCATACACAGTTCTTTTCTTTTTAAAGCACAATATTAAAACCTTTAAAAGGTATTTAAGGGTCTGGTCAAGTGAATATGATAAAACGTATTTGTCTGTATAAAGAGAAAATGAAATTGTAGTCACTGTTATGTACTGACATTAGTTACAACCTAGTTTTAATTCTTAAAACAATTTTGATTAGCAAAGCTAAAAAGACAAGGATGCTTCAGTTAAAATGTTTTAAAGAGGTACAGATTTTTACAAGGACATAATATAAGTTATTGTTCTGTAGAAATATCCTATTAAATATTGTATGTCCCTCCCTCTGTATACTTTGTAAAAAAAGTAAAATACATAAAAAGAAAATCATATAGGGATGTGTGACATTATTGTAATTGTGTACTTGAGAATAACGTGCAAAAATAAAAATCAGAATATTTTCCTGTTATTGAATGTTTAGTCTATTTGATACCAGTACTAAGTTAATGATTTTTCTTAAGGAAAAAAATGTACAGTTTTTGTAAACCTAATAAACATCAAAAGCAGTGGATTATTTTCATCCCCCCCATTTCTTAATTCCTTTTACGCAGCAGTGGAATGCAAAGTGCTCGATTGCTTTGAATTTTGTGACTCAGATGCAAATACTGGTAATATTTCAGTCCTGTGAATTTGCAAGTAGTATTTCAGAGAAGAGGTGATTGGTGAGTCCTTTGATGAGCATGTCCTTGGAATTCATTTTTTCTTTTATCTTCATAAAGGATTTGTTTTATTAGCATCTCCAATTCCTCTGAGATGAATTACCTATGCATAAAGTGGTTTTTGAGAGCACTTAAAGTTCATTTCAGTATTAATTCACAGCATATTTAATCAGTGGGAACTGTAACCACCTCCACAGCAGAAATCGTGCCCTCAAGTTACCCCTTTGTGCCCAGTTTAGAGGACTCTAGTAGATGCTAACATACTAGAGAGTGGTCATTGCTGCAGTTAAAAATCGGCAGTTAAGTAAATGTCAGGAGTCAAAAGAGATAGAGTTGTGCCATCTTTGGTTTTATAGACAAGATTCTGCAGTTCTTCCAGCTGTATGAGCAAGCAAATGTTTGCCTAATAGTTGAAACAGTAAATCAGAATTTTAGGTAAATGACCAAGGGAATGTGGTGAATGTCACTGTCCAGAGCCATAAATCGGACAAAACCATAGCATGCTGAAAAACTTAAGTTGTAATGGAACGTCCAACAGATGATACCTAACCTGTCTGTGATCCCAACCAGTCAGATAATGTGCATCTGTATTACCTGGAAATCTCAGTATTAACAATTGCATTTCACACAAATTCTAGCATTCATGTAAGGAAAAACATGGCTAATCAATATCTTAAAGGGGGGGCAATCTTTCAGAGCAGTGGTTTTCAAAGTGTGGCCTGCGGCATTGGCAGCATCTTAATCTCCTGGGACTTTGTTAAAGATGCAAATTCTCAGCCCCATGCTAGTCCTACTGAATTGGGAAACTGGTGTGTGACCCAGCAATCTTTGTTTTAATATGTTCTCCAAGTGATTCTGATGCCTGTTAAAGCTTAGGAAACTTTTAGAGCACTTGAAGAACCTAAAAGATGACTGGTTCAACATTTAGTGTGGTAGATGAGAAAATCACAAAAAAATCAGAAATGAACAGTGAGAGAAGAATAGGACCCAGACGGTAGTTTATACCTTCGGTTTGCTGTTTTAAAACTGTGAGTCTGCCAAGTCAACAAGTATATATCCTTTAGCACACATGTAAATAGCCTGCACTTCCTAAATCTTGTGTGGCCTCCCATAGTTACATTCCTTAAAGGTAAATTGGGTTCAGAGGAAGTTTCAGCATTTAAAAGAGGGGCTGAGAAAGATTTGTGTGTTTTAATTGGCCCAGGGTTACTTAAGGAAATCATCGAAAAAACCATTTTGCCACATTCTGCAACTGTTTTGAGGTCAAATTAAGTTTACCCTATGGATTTTGTTTCATCTTTTGTTTCGTGTATATATTGTTTGCCTTTTTCATAAAAATCTTGGATTTGTTATATATTGTTCCTGTTATTTTTGACATCTTTCCTATTGTAAATAAATTACTATTTTGTTTTAAGTTACCCTAGTGGAGTGTTGGCTATAGACAAAGTATACATGCACACTCAAAATGAGAAGGCTTAAGTCACACAGTTAATGAATTCCCAAGTTGTTCAAAGCTGGAGGTGATTGACTCCCTTCAGTAGTTTAGCACCAAGGAACATACACTATTGTGTATAGGCAAAGCATCTGCACCGACTTCAATTTCAAAATCATTTTCTGACTTCTGCGATGGAAATACTCAGTCCACCAAGTTTGAGGCCAAAATCAAGAATACTTGGTTTTTCCTATTCAGTTGGTCTCCCATGTTACTTGTATTGCTGGTATTGGTGGACACAAAGGATCTGGCATTATAGTGACCTGTCAAGACTGGAAAGCCACTAGGAGACTTGGCTCCTGAAAACCTGCTCAGGACTTCTAGATGTCTTTGGCTATGTGAGCTACCACAGAAGTATCTAAACACATTGACTAAATTATAGAATAGTTAACTAGACCTATGTTATTTTGCTTTCTAAGAGGCCAGCTTCTGCTTGTCCTTCATGCTTGTATTTGACTTTATTATTTTTTTTTCGAGACGGGGTTTCACTCTTGTCCGCCCCAGGCTGGAGTGCAGTGGCACGATCTTGGCTCACTGCAACCTCAGTCTCGTGGGTTCAAGCGATTCTCTTATCTCAGCCTCCTGAGTAGCTGGGATTACAGGTGTGTGCCACCACGTTCGGCTAATTTTTGTATTATTAGTAGAGACAGGGTTTCACCATGTTGCCCAGGCTAGTCTTGAACTCCTGACCTCAGGTGATCTGCCCGCCTCGGCCTCCCAAAGTGCTGGGATTACAGGCGTGAGCCACCACACCCGGCGTATTTGACGTTAAATGTAGAACCCATTTCCTTTTGTCTGAGATTCTTTGAAATAAGGGGGTATTGCAAAGCCATCTGTTGGGGTTTTGAAAGTTCTAGTCACCTATCCTCCCCTCTTGAGTTCTAACCACATTGAAAATAGACCACAAGAAACCACCAACTGAGATTGTGATTTATTCTAGTAAGACTGGACTGGGAGACCCAGAGGCTGAGATGAATCTGTTTCCAATCTATTTCCCTCCAATGTAGGCTTTGACTGATGTAGCCAGTCATTTGAAGGCATGGGGCCTACCTTCCATTCCTCTGTGAGCTATCGAGAGACTAGTTCATCAGAGAAAGGGAGCATCTACCCCAGTCCTCCCAGGCTAGGACCCAGGAAAAGGGGGAGAAGAGTTCCCATACATCATCCTAATAAACATTAGTCCAATTCTGGATTACCCTCTGGTATTAGCACAACAGCAACGTGATGTTTTTGCCATTAGCCTTGCATATTTGTGTCCACTTTTATTGATTTTTACTGTTACCCCTTGAAGTGGTGATTGTGGCAGACCTTCTAAAGTTCCTTCTTCTTTCAAGGCAGTATAGTTTGGTTGTTCTTCAGAAAATTAATTTTTAAAGGGCAAATGTACTTACTATACAAAGATGGAAATCTTGCAAGTTATTTTTATTGCATGCTTTCATAACAAAAATAAGGAAGATGATCACCCACAAGGCCACCTTCTGTATTAAAGGGATTGCTTGTCTTTGTTCTCTTCCAATCTTAGTCCATACACATAAATCTTTTATCTGTCTTCTAACCACAGTTTCAGTTCTATTCTGGGTTCAGCGATTTTCTTTTCAAACATCAAATGTAATTCACGTGTCTACACCAATATATGGGAGAGTTTGTTCCCCTCAGCCTTACAAACAGTGAGTGTTACAGCTAATCTCACAGGTTAAAAAAATAAAGAATATGTCATCGCTGTTTCACTTTGCTTTGACCAGACTCCTAGTGGAGTTTAATGCTTTTATGTATCTAATAGCACTTTAAGTTGTCCCTCTGATAAATTGCCTGTTCATATCCTGTGCCCCATTTTCTATTTGGAGTTATTTGTACATTAAGCGTATTAACTTTTCTAATACATTTGCTGCACATTTTTGTAGTGTATGATTTATCTTGTTATTGCTTATGTAATCTTTTCATATATAAAAAGCTTTAATATTTGTGTAATGTTTATTTTTTCCCTTTATGATTCCTGGTGTTTCTTGTTCTGCTTAAAAAGGTCTTTTCTACCCCAAGGTTCTGCAAATATATGCCTAGGTTTTTTTCTATATTTTTATTGTTTTGTTTGGATTTTTATGTAATTAAAATTATTTTGTTTAGCAGATCCAATGGTGATTTAAAAAATTATTTTGAAAAATTACCTGGACAAGGTGGCTATGCGCCTGTAGTCCCAGCTACTCTGGAGACTGAAGTGGGGGGATCACTTGAGCCCAGGAATTCAAGGTTATGGTGAAATATCATGCCACTGCACTCCAGCCTAGGTGACAGAGCGAGACCCCATCCCCCCAAATTTTTTTTTCAATATATTGTTTTGTAGGGACTCTAATTTCTGTTTTCTCTTGGTTAGGGAGCCTCCTATTCCAGTATTGTTGATGAAGTAAGTCATCCTTTACCCTCATGAACTGAAATGACACTTTATGTGGTCACCATATATATCCTTGGATTTATTTCTGAAGTCTTTTGTTTCACTGATCTGTTTGTCATTTTTGTGCCAATGCCATATTGTTTTTCTCACAGGACTCTGGTGAACCAGAGGCAAGTTCCTCTTAAGTTCTATTCTTTTTCATAGTTTTCTTGACACTGTATAGGAACATGAAAATCATTTTACCCAGTTTCCTTTAAAAGCCATTGGGATTTTTGATTTAGATTGCATGCAGTTTTTTTTTGTTGTTGTTTGTTTTGTTTTTTGTTTTTTAAGATGGAGTCTCGCCCTGTTGCCCAAGCTTGAGTGTAGTGGCAAGATCTCGGCTCACTGCAACCTCTGCCTCCTGGGCTCAGACGATTCTCCTACCTCAGTCTCCTGAGTAGCTGGGATTACATACAGGCATGCTCCACCACGCCCAGCTAATTTTTGTATTTTTAGTAGAGACAGGGTTTCACCATGTTGGCCAGGGTGGTCTTGAACTCCTGACCTCAGGTATTCACCCGCCTTGGTCTCCCAAAGTGCTGGGATTACAGGTGTGAGGCACCATGCCTGGCTGAGACAAATATTAATTAGTTTGAATATTAATTTAACTCTAGCTCTAAAAGATAAACTCGAAAACTTTTCTATAATTTCCAATGGTTTAAAAACTAGAAGCATTATCTAATTTTTGAAGATTAGGTAGAACTCAGTTGTGAAAGCATTTGGGTCTGATGCCTCTTTGTAAATGGTAGGTCTTGGGGTCAGGCGGTGATGGCTTATGCCTGTAATCCCGACACTTGGTGGGCAGATTACTTGAGGTCAGGAGTTTGAGAACAGCCTGGCCAACATGGTGAAACCCCATCTCCACTAAAAATACAAAAATTATCTGGTCATGGTGGTGCACCTGTGGTCCCGGCTGCTCGGGAGGCTGAGGCAGGAGAATTGCTTGAACCCGGGAACACAGGAGGCAGAGGTTGCCCCTCAGTCTCAAAATATAAAAAAAAATAAATAAAATTAATGGGAGGTCTTTACTTTTCTGATCTGTTCTACATTAATTAGCCCATCAGCTTTTCTTAAGATTTGGTATCTTCGAAAATCATCCATTTTCTCTAGATAAATACTACTCATTTATTAAATGCATATGCATCATCTGGGGAATGTTGTGAAAATGCTCATTCTGATTCCGTCAGTCGGGAGTGGGGCTTGTGATTCTGCACTTCCTGCAAGCTCCCTGGTGATATTGATGCGGTGGTCCATGGACCACACAGTCTGAGCCTAGGAATTCAGTGATTCTCAATTTCGGTAATAGAATCACATGGGGCAGCCTTTGAACTTCCCAGAGCCCAGACCACACCACAGACGAATTAAATTAGCCTCTGGGAATGGGTCTCAGACAGTAATTTTTCAGGTTCCTCAAGTTACAATCACTTTGTAATCACTTGAGGAACTTGAAAAATTACTGTCTGAGACCCATTCCCAGAGCGTAGCCAAGACTTGAACCACTCTTCTAGATTTACAGTTTATTGCCATAGAAATACACACAGTATTTTAAATTATTTAATAGTCTTATTTTATTCTCTCGCATTTCTGGTTGCGTCTCCTTTCTCATCTTAAATGTTTTCCTTCCGTCCCTCCTTCCCTCCCTCCCTTCCTCTTTTCCTCCTCTCCCTCCCTCGCTCCCTCCCTTGACAGAGTCGTGCTCTGTTGCCCAGGCTGCAGTGGTACGATCTCGGCTTACTGCAACCTCTGCCTCCGAGGTTCAAGTGATTCTCCTGCCTCAGCCTACAGAGTAGCTGGGATTACAGGTGCATGCCACCACGCCCAGCTAATTTTTGTGTTTTCAGTAGAGACGGGATTTCACCATGTTGGCCAGGCTGGTCTCGAACTCCTGACCTCAGGTCATCTGCCTGCCTCGACCTCCCAAAGTGCTGGGATTACAGGCTTGAGCCACCACACCTGGCTCATATTTCTTTAAATGGCTTTCAGAGGTTTTGCTATTTCATAGGTAGTGTCAAAGAAACTGCTCTTTTGTTTATGTTTTTTGGTTTTGTACTTAATTTTATCTTTTGTTGTTCTTTTCTTTTTTTTTTTTTTTTTTTTAAGACAGGGTCTCACTCTGTTGCCCAGGCTAGAGTGTGGTGGTGTGATCATAGCTCACTGCAGCCTTGACCTCCTAGGCTCGTGATCCTCCCACCTTAGCCTCTCAAGTAGCTGGGACCACAGGCACGCACCATCATACCCAGCTAAGTTTCGTATTTTTTTCTTTTGGCAGAGAGAGACAGGGTCTTGCCACGTTGCCCAGCCAGGCTAGTCTCGAATTCCTGAACTCAAGCTATCCACCTGCCTCCTGCTCCCAAAGTATTAGGATTACAGGCATGAGCCACCCTGCCTGGCCTATTTTCTTCTGGCATATTTTATTATCTAATTAAAATGTCTGATGTTTTATTCTTCATTAATTTTTGTTTATTTTTAAATAAATCCTTGAAACCTGTATATTTCCTCTGGTATACAACTTTAGCTATAGGCCATTGTATATGTGTTGTCCTTTTTTGTGTTATAGTTAGTTTTACATATGTTTTGATTTCCTATTTACAGTAGACTTTAGCTTTCAAGTAGTAAACATTTTTGTTAATCCCTTTAGCCTTGATCTCTAGTTTTGTTGGTTTGAGTTCAAAGTATGGCCTGCATAACCTCTACATCTTGTGGAATTTTGAAGTTTTCTTTTTGGTCAAGGCATGATAATATTTTTGAAAATACAGCACAGTTATATTAGTATAACATGTATTTTTACATTAATAGGTATAAACTCAGATAAAACTGAGCTTATTGATTATTCATATCCTTTTCTTTTTTTCAATTTTTTTTTTTCTTTAATAAAGATGGGGTTTCACCATGATGGCCAGGCTGGTCTTGAACTCCTGACCTCAGGTGATCCACCCACCTTGGCCTCCCAAAGTGCTAGGATTACAGGCGTGAGCCACCATGTTCGGCCTAGATCCTTTATATATTTGCTATTTTTTGACTACTTGAGTTGTTGTTTTGAGACAGGGTTTTGCTGTGTTGCCCAGGCTGGTCTCGAACCTCTGGGCTCAAGTGATCCTTCCATTTAAACCTTCCAAAGTTCTGGGATTACAGTCATGAGTCACTGTGCCTGGTGACTATTTGATTTTTAATTTTTGAAAAAATATTAAAATATCCCACCATAAGGGAATTATATAGAGTTTCCTTGTACTTCAAGTTTTGCTTTATGTATTTGGTTTCTATCAATTTTTGTTTCATAGATGTTTGACAGATCCTTATGATTGTACCTTTTACAGGATAGCTGTTTTTGTCCTCTTTAACATATTTGATCTTGAATTCTACTTTGATATGTGTTTTCTGTTTCAACAATCCTTTCTTATCTCTTACATTACAATTTCTGATGTTATCATAATTAGACATACATGTACACTGCAGAATTTTTTGCTACTGCTGTTTCTTGTCCATTTCATCTTTCCCCATTTGACATCTCTGTGCTGAGTAAATTTTCATTTGATTGATGTATACTTCATGTTTGTTCCTTCATATTTGGTATGTGGGTGTATATTCTTTCTAAAAGCTTGACTATCCCAAAACATCAAATTTTTTTTCTTTTCTTTTTCTTTTTTTTGAGACGGAGTCTCGCTCTGTTGCCCAGGCTGGAGTGCAGGGGCACAATCTCGGCTCACTGCAACCTCCACCTCCCAGGTACAAGCGATGCTCCTGCCTCAGCCTCCTGAGTAGCTGGGACTACAGGTGTGTGCTATCACACCCAGCTAATTTTGTATTTTTAGCAGAGACGGGGTTTCACCATGTTGGCCAGGCTGGTCTCGAACTCCTGACCTCAGCCAATCTGGCTGCCTCAGCCTCCCAAAGTTTTGGGATTACAGGCGTCAGCCACCGTGCCTGGCTAAAACATCTATTTTTGCCTTGACAAATGATCTTAGTTGGTAGGTATAAACTTTGTTCACAGTCTCTTTTATTTCACAGTTTATAGATGTTTCACTGTTTTCCAACAGCAGTGTTATGAGATTTCCGATGCCTCTTCCTTTGTTTCCTGAAGTTCCTATGAATTTTCCTTTGTCCTTGGAACTCAGGAAGTTCACTAGGATCTATGTAGAAGTGTGTGTGTGTGTGTGTGTGTGTGTGTGTACTTTCTTCTAATCACATCTGGGATTTGTTATTTGTTGATTCCTTCCTTTCTGTTATGTCTCTCTTCAGGTAAATAAGTTTTCTTACAACTTGTGTGTAATTATTACTTCTCCTACTGGCATTTTGCTTCTTTGGGCATTCCTATTATTCACATATAACATCTCCTGGATTTGTCTTGTCATCATAAAATGGCACCAAGAAGAAAGAATCCCTTTAATCCCATGTCCCAGCTTGTGATCATTATTGTACTGAAAAATTTAAATGTTTGAAACAGATGTCTCTTGAAGAGAGAAGCAAGATATGTCCCAGTGGTAGGATTGCTAAAAGGAGAAAAAAACAAAGAAGCAAGAGAGTGATAGTCTGTAAATGTGCAGCTTATCCTGATGGAGTAACAGTGTTCCTGATTTATTTCTCCCTAGTAGAAGGAACTTCAGCCAGCAATTTCCTTTTATAGGATAACAGCATTCTGGGTACCTCCTTTACCTCAACTTTAAATAAAGAAGCATGTAAAAAAGTCTTAATGCTAGGTACATAGTGCTGGATAAGAGTTCTCCATCTCTTCCTTTCCCTGTATGTTATATGTGTTGTTAAATGAGCACGAATGAGAGCACTAATGTAGAAGACATCACCATTGTCCCTGAATGTCATTCCTGATCTTATTCGAATTTAACATGTGAGAACAAATGTGAACCTGATAAGGCCAGTCATTCAAGATGGATCCCCAGTAGCTAACATGGCCTAAATTTGAAATAGATGTGAACCAACTGGTATAGGGAAAAAAAAGGAAAAAATAAAATAAAAATAAAACAGAGCCAAGCAGCCATGTGCTGACTAGAGGTCACCCATATTGTCTGAATTCCCCCTAAATCCACACCTCTGTTCAACGTTCGGACTCCACAACTCACCTGAATCAACCAATCAGAGCCTACCTGGCTCAGCCAAGCAGGGCTCAGCTGTTTCAACCAATCAGAACTCAGCTGCACTGACCAATCAAAACTAAGTTTCAGTCCTTTATTTGTATGAACAGACCAGATTGGGAACTTGGCCGAGAACTTTTGCTATAAGACCCTGACCCTCTCTTTGTTCTCTGGAAAGCACCTTTGTTTTACAGGGAAGCCTTCCTCTCCTTAGTTTGCAAACCGTTCACTGAAATAAAGTATCTGTCCTCCAAATTCCATTCTAGAGAACTATTGTTCACATATGCAATGCCAAACTTTGTTTTAAAACGGACCAATTTATACTCTTCACAGCAAAATTGGAAAATACTGAGTTTTGGTGAGGATGTGCAGCAATGTGTGAGAACATTGTAGTACTGGCACACTTAAGTTTTTCCAATTTTGTGCATGTAAAAGAATATTACATTGAGATTTTAATGAACATATCCCTAATTATGAATAACATGGAGCATCTTTTTACATATTTATTGGTTATTCATGCTTCCTCTTTTGTGACAAGCCTATGTAGGGTTTTATTTTTGGCCCATTTTCTATGAATGGGCCATTTCTATTGGATCGCTTACCTTTTTCTTGTTGATCCATAAACATCCATATATATCTCTACCTATCTATCATCGATATCGATCTCTCTCTCTCTCTCTCTCACATCTATTTTAAGAGAAAGGTCTCACTATGTGGCCCAGGCTGATCTCAAACTCCTGGGCTTAATTAAAGAGCTGGGATCACAGGCATGAGCCACCATGCCTGGTCCCTTTATATAGTCTTGATATTAGTCCTTGGTCAGTTATATGTAATTTTATTTATTTAGTTTTTGAGACAGGGTCTTGCTCTGTCACCCAGGCTGCATGGAGTACAGTGGCATGATCTTGGCTCACTGCAACCTCTACCTCCTGGGCTCAACCACCCCTCCCGCCTCAGCCTCCTGAGTAGCTGGAACCACAGATGTGTGCCACCACACCCGGCTAACTTGTGCATTTTCTTTTTTGGTAGAGATAGGGTTTCGCCATCTCACCCCAACTGGTTTCAAACTCCTGGGCTCAAGTGATTCTCTCGCCTTGGACTCCCAAAGTGCTGGGATTACAAATATGAGCCACCACACTCGGCCACATATGTAATTTAAAAATCCCTGTAAATATCTTCTCTTGATCTATGGCTTGCCATCTTACTCTTTCTATTGTGTCTTTTGATTAACATAAGTTCATCATTTTAGCGTGGTAAAATTGAAACCTTTTCCTTATGATTATGCTTTATGTGTCTTAAGAAATCCTTTCTTTCCCTATAGTAATGAAGTTATTCTCTTAGTTTTTTAAAGCTCTGTAGTTTGACTTTTCACACTTAAGTCTTTAATTCACATAGACTCAGTTTTAGGATATAGTGTGGGTTAAGCATCTGCTTTAACTTTTTTCAACTTCAACTTGATACAGTTCAACTCTTTATTGAAAAATCAATACTTGCCCACTAATTTGCAGAGCCAGGTCTGTGATATGTAAAATATTCCTATGTATGTGGGTCTGCTTCTAGGATCTCTGTTTTGTTCCATTTGTCATTTGTCTTTCTCTGTAACTGTGCCCCATAACTTTTTTGGAGGGGTGTGGGACGGAGTCTCACTCTGTCCCCCAGGCCAGAGTACAGTGGTGTAATCTCAGCTCACTGCAACCTCCACTTCCTGGGTTCAAGCGATTCTCCGGCCTCAGCCTCCCGAGTAGCTGGGACTACAGGTGCGCACCACCATGCCTGGTTAATTTTTGTATTTTTAGTAGAGATAGGGTTTCACACATGTTGGCCAGGCTGGTCTCGAACTCCTGGCCTCAAGTGATCCAACCACCTCAGCCTCCCAAAGTGCTGGGATTACAGGTGTGAGCTACTGCACCTGGCCCCATCATAGCTTTTTAAAAACATCTTTATTGGGATATAATTCACACACCATAAAATCCAACTATTTAAGGTATACAATTCAAATTTTAGTATATTCACAGAATTGTCAAACCATCAACATGATCTAAGTTTAGAATATGTCATCACCCCCAAAAGAAATCTCATACCCATAAGCAGTCACTTCCCACTCCCCCCATCCTCCTAGCCTCAGGCATCCAATGGTCTACCTTTAGTCTCTATAGATTTGCTATCCTGGTCACTTCAAATAAATGGAATCATACAATATATGCTATTTTTGAGGGACTCTTTTCACTTAGCACAATGTTTTCAAGTTTCATCCATGTTGTAGCATGTCTCAGTACTTTGTTCCTTTTAATGGCTGAATAATATTCCATTGTATGTATATACCACATTTTGTCTATCCACTCTTCCATCAGTTGATGGACATTTGAGTTGTTCCACCTTTTGGCTATTATGAATAGTACTGCTATAAGTATTTGTGTAAGTTTTTGTGTGTACATATGTTTTCACTTCTCTTGGCCATGAATCTAGAGGTGAGGTTGCTGACTCATATGGTATTGTTAGAGAAATTTGAGCTGGGAAGAACAGAGAGATCGAGAGACCCAAGAGAATCTCTTTATTGGAGCTCCGGCTGATGGTGGCCTTATTGACTGTAATGGCCACCAGCCCTGCACAAAGGAAAATTCCTTGCTTATATAAGTTTTGGCCTGGGAGGATAAGGCAGGAGAAAAAAACGGGTTTAAACAAAGACAGTCATTGACTTGTGACAAGTTTTACAACCTTGAGAATACATAACCTTTCTATGCAGTTATCTTGCTCCCACGACTGGCAGCGGGGGAAGAGAACAGGTTTCTACAGAAATATGCTTGTGAGCAGTGGGTACTAAGATATGCTTGGGTGCCTTATCTTGGAAGGAGGAGGCTATGCTGGGTTTGCTTTAGCTAACTGCAGGCAATTTAGGCTGGGAGGGGTGGTTTACTTGCTGCTTTGCTCTTTATAATTATTTTTGTGGCCTAGTCTTAAGCTTATTATTTATTCTAAATTAATATCTATTCTAAATTTTATTTTTCCTCCTCAGCACCTTGACTTTTAACATTTTTAGCAATTGCCGGACTATTTTCCAAAACAGCTGCATGCATTCCCATCGGCAGTGCATGAAGGCGGAAGGATTACTTGAGCCCAGAAAATCGAGAGTGCAGTGAGCCATGATCACACTCCAGCATGGGCAACAGATTGAGACTCGGTCTTAAAAAAAAGAAAAAAAAAGAGGAGAAATATTTGTTAGGCCTTTGCATTGTATCTTCTATGTCTCTTGCACTTTTAAAAACATATTTTCCATCTTTTAGGTCTCTCCATGCTTCATTCTGGATATTTTGGTAGTTTCTTTTGATCTACCTTCTAGTTCAGTAATTTCATTATGAGCTAATAAAATCTCTTAACTTTACTACTCCTTTTTTTCCCCTTCTCAGTCTTGTTTCTTGCACTTGGAATGATTATTTTGAGATTCATCTCTATTGCTGCTTATGTCAACAGTTTATTCCTTTTAATTGCTGAGTATTATTCTATGGCATGGATACAGCAGAATCTGCCCATTCACCTATTGATAGCCATTTGAATTGTTCATAGTTTTGGGCTATTACATATGAAACTGCCATGAACATTTATATATTTGTGTGGATATATGTTTTCAATTCTTTGGGGTAGGTGGAATGACTGGTTTGTGTGGTGGATACATATTTAACATTTTAGACATAGACAAACTTTTTCCTACATAGTTGTACCATTTTACAATTCCACCAGCAGTGTTAAGAGTTGCAGTTGCTCTGCATCCTCACCAGCACTTGTTATGGTCAGTCTTTCAAAAATTTTAGCCATTCTAGGGTGTATGTTGTGATATCTCATTGTGTTCCTTTCTCTTTTCATTTTACTTTTAAATAATAAACAGTAAAATTGACCTATTTGGCATACAGGTCTGTGAATATTTAGAAGATAACATATAGTAAAATTGACACTTGTTTTTGGCATAAAGTTCTATGAGTTTTAACAAATTGTATAGATTTATATAACCTCTACCACAAACTGGATACAGAATTCCATCATCCTGAAAAATCTCCCATAGGCTGTCTCTTAGTAATTACACCCTCATCCCATCCCTAAGCCCTGGCAAACAGCATCTGTTCTTCATCACTACAGTTTTCTCTTTCCCAGAATGTCATATGAATGAAATCATGCAGTATATAATCTTTGAGAGTGGCTTATTTCACCCAGCATTGTACCATTAAGATTCATCCATGTTGTTGCAGGTAACAATAGTCTGGTCCTAATTATTGTTCAGTAGTAGTCCATTATAAGGCTATATCACAATTGTTTTTTCATTCACCCATTGAAAGGCATTTGGTCACATAAAAAGCTTCTGCACAGCAAAGGAAACAATCAGCAAAGTGAAGAGACAACCCACAGAATGGGAGAAAGTATTGGCAAACTACCCATCTGACAAGGGATTAATAACCAGAATATATAAGGAGCTCAAACAACTCTATAGGAAAAAGTCTAATAATCCGATTTAAAATGGGAAAAAGATTGGAATAGACATTTCTCAAAAGAAGACATACAAATGCAAACAGGCGTATGAAAAGGTGCTCAATATCACTGATCATCAGAGAAATGCAAATCAAAAGTACAATGAGATACTATCTTGCCCCAGTTAAAATGGCTTATATCCAAAAGACAGGCAATAACAAATGCTGGTGAGGATATGGAGAAAAAGGAACCCTCATTCACTGTTGGTGGGAATGTAAATTAGTACAACCACTATGGGTAACAGTTTGGAAGTTCCTCAAAAGACCAAAATTAGAACTACCATGTGATCCAGCAACCCCACTGCTGGGTATATACCCAAAAGAAAGGCAATCAGTATATCAAAGAGATATCTGCACTCCCATGTTGGTTGCAGCACTGTTCAGAACAGCTAAGATTTGGAAGTAACCTAAGTGTCCATCAACAGATGAATAGACAAAATGTGATACATGTACACAATGGAGTACCATATTCAGCCATAAAAAAGAACAAAATCCTGTCATTTGCAGCAACATGGGTGGAACTGGAGATCATAATGTTAAGTGAAATAAGCCCGGCATAGAAAGACAAACACTGCATGTTCTCACTTATTTGTAGGACCTAAAAATCAAAACAATTAAAATCATGGAAACAGAGAGTAGAAGGATGCTTACCAGAGGCTGGTAAGGGCAGTAGGGGATTGGGAGGAAGGTGGGCATGGTTAATAGGCACAAAAAATAGTTAAAAAGAATGAGTAAGACCTACTATTTGACTGCACAACAGGGTGACTATGGTCAACAATAACTTAATGGTACATTTTAAAATAATTAAAAGAGTGTAACTGGGTTGTTTATAACTCAAAGGATAAAGTCTGGAGGGGATGGATACCCCATTCTCCATGATGTGCTTATTTCACATTGCATGCTGTATCAGGACATCTCATGTACCCCACAAATATATACACCTATTCTATCCAGTGTATTTCATCTTGCACATTGTAATTTTCATCTCTTAAGGTTTGATTTGAGTCTTTAAAAGAAATCTTCCATGTCTTAACTTTTTGATCATATGAAATACTGTTATAACTCTTTTAATGTTCCTGTCTACTAAATCTAACATCTGTTCATTTGGGGGTTGGTTTTGATTGATTTCCCCCAACCCCTATTTTGGGTTGTATTTTCTTGCTTCTTTCTGTGCCTAGTAATTATTTTTTGAGACAAGGTTTTGCTCTGTCACCCAGGCTGTAGTGTAGTGGTGAGATCGTGGCTCATTGCAATCTCGACCTCCCAGGCACAAGCGATGCTCCTATCTCAGCCTCCTGAGTAGCTGGGACCACAGGCGTGTGCCATCACACTTGGCTAATTTTTAAAATTTTTTGTAGAGACAAGGTCTCACTATGTTGCCCAGGCTGGTTCTCGAACTCCTGGGCTTAAGCGAGCCTCCCACCTTGGCCTCCCAAAGTGCTAGGATTACAGGTGTGAGCCACAAGTGGGTGCCTGGTCTGTGCCTAATAATTTTGGATTGGATATCAGACATTATGAATTTTACCTTGTTGAATGTTTGATAATTTTTATTCCCATAAACATTCTTGAGCTTTATTCTGGGTCAGTTAAGGTACTTCGAAACAGTTTGATCCTTTCAGGCCTTGCTTTTAAAACCTGTTAGGCAGGACCAGAACAGTATGATTTAGTCTAGGATTAATGATCCCCACAGCTGACCCAAGATCCTTCTGCGTACTCTACCAAATACCCTGTGAATTTTGAGGTTTTCCAGTCTGGTTAGTGGAAACAGGCAGTATTCTTGGCCCTGTGTGAATTCTCAGCACCGTTCCCTCTAATCTCTTCAGTTGGTTCATTCCGTGGCCTTGGGTAGTTTCCAAACGTGCTTGCACTGATGAGTATTCTGTTGAATACTCCTCTCTGGCACTCATTCCTGCAGATTCTAGCTGCTTTGTCTCCCCAGATTCTCAGTTTGTCTCCTCAATTCGGGGTATTCGTCAGGCTATGCCTGGGTTCTCCTTCCCTGCACCGTGACCCGGAAACTCTTTCAAAGTAGTAATACGGGGCAATCTTAGGGTTTACCTTGTTTGTTTCCCAGCTCTCTCCATGACCGTTATTTGTTGATTTAATGTTCAGTGTCTTTTAACTTATTGTTTCATTTCCCCCACATCTTTTTGGTTGTTTTGGGTGGGAGGATAAATGTAATCCTTCTACTCGGTCTTGGCCAGAATCCTCCTAATAGTTTTTCATTGAATGTTTGATATTGCATATAAAAAATATAGATATAATTTGATTCCCTGTACTGTGGCTTTTGTTGCTGTTGTTGTTGTTGTTTTTGAGACAGAGTCTTGCTGTGTCGCCCAGGTTGGAGTTCAGTGGTGTGATCTCAGCTCACTGCAACCTCTGCCTCCTGGGTTCAAGAGATTCTCCTGCTTCAGCCTCATGAGGAGCTGGGACTACAGGCACATGCCATTATGCCCGGCTAATTTTTTTTTTCATATTTTTAGTAGAGATGGGGTTTCGCCATGTTGGCCAGGCTGGTCTCGAACTCCTTACCTCAAGTGATCTACCTGTCTCAGCCTCCCAAAGTGCTGGGATTACAGGTGTGAGCCACTGCGCCCCACCTACAGTGTTATTTTCTTATAGAATAGTTTTACTTTAGCTTCTGGCTGTCAGTTGAAACTGAGACAGTTTTCTTTAATCTACTCAGGGATTGAGCTGATTTAACGCTGGGAATAAGTCTTTTTGAGGGCTTATTCACTTCTGATTCACCAGTTTTCCAAATATTTGGCCCTTCAGAGATTCCAGCTGAAAGCATGGCGTGTTTATGAGGGTCACTTTTCCTTGGTGAACTCTAAAGTCTAATTTCCTCCCTATCCCTTTGAGACTGTTGGAAGCACTGCACAGCCCCTCAGTATATATGAGTCATCACTTTCTGCTAAGCTTTTCATCCTTTCAGCTGTGTGTGTGCGTGTTTTTTTTTTTTTTTTTCTTTTTTAAATCAATAGATGACTTGAGGGAAAAGCAGCACTGAATGTTGGTCTCATCTTTGTATGTTTCTCATCTATTTTCTATCTTCGCTCTCACGTCCTCATTGCACTAGCAGCTCTCTGATACCTTCAAATAGATCTTAAACATCTAGTTTTTCTGATTGTATTTAGAGAGTTGGTATGCAAAAAGTTAGTCTACTTCTACCTGAAATAGAAAGCCTACCTTTCACTTTTTTTGTTACTTTATTTTATTCATCAACGTGTTTGGAATTGGCATTCTAGTCTAAGGTCATAATTTACACAGTTGTTTAGTGGTAGTTCTAAATGTATGTGGTTACAGTGTAACCATTTCACCATTGCAGTGCTGTTTTCAAGCTGTTTATTTGGATTCAGGATTTGGTTGGTTGGATTTTATTCACAACAAATTTTCTCTGGGATCCTCCTTCCCCTGTTCCAACTGGCTTGATTTCTCTCCAGGTCAATTTGTGCAGCTGCTATGCTTGAATTACTTATTATTTTCCTAGTTATATTTACTATTTCTTTAACATTATATCTTTCTCTTTCTAGGCTCACATGGTCACACGCTGGAACACATCCTCTAAATTCCTGAAAAGCGTTTAAGGAGATAAAGTTTAAGTCCTTGCATGTCTGAATAAGTCTTTCTTCTGTTCTCACTTTTGACAATTGCAGCTCTATTAGTCCATTTCTTATTACATTTAGAGGTACTGATGAGAATTCTAAGGATAATCTTATTCCATTTCTTTTGAAGCAGTATGTCTTTTCTCTTTGGTAACTTTACAGATTTTATTCTTTATTCTTGGTATCCTGATATTTCACCATGATAGGCTCAGGTATATATATTAAAATTGATCTTCCTAGCATTTGAGTGCCTCTTTAAATATGAAAACTGGTGTCTTGTTTTCACCTCTGGGGAATTTTCATCTCGTTTTAAAAATGATTTTCCCCCCTCTCGTTTCTTTAGCTCCTCTGGAACTTTCATTAGATACATCTGGATCTGGTTTTGTTTTCTAACTTTTCTTGCACATTTTAATCTCTTTTGTTCCCCTTTTGCTTTTTTTTTTTTTTTTTTTGAGATGGAGTTTTGCTCTTGTTGCCCAGGTTGGAGTGCAATGGCGTGATCTCGGCTCATTCCAACCTCCGCCTCCTGGGTTCAAGTGATTCTCCTGCCTCAGCCTCCCAAGTAGCTGGGATTACAGGCATGCATCACCATGCCCGGCTAATTTTGTAGTTTTAGTAGAGATGGGGGTTCACTATGTTGATCAGGCTGGTGTCGAACCCCATGAACTCAGGTGATCCGCCCACCTCGGCCTCCTAAAGTGCTGGCTTTACAGGCGTGAGCCACTGCGCCTGGCCTGCACTGTTGTTTTTAAAAAATCACTCAGAAAAACTTGTTCTCCAGCTAGAGTTTTTGGATATGCAATTTTAAATTTTCTAATCTTTCACTGGTTTGTTTATTCACAGCCAGTTCTTGTTTCATGAATGTGATCGCCTCTTTAATCTTTCTCCAGATATTAATTATAATGGATTTTAAGTCATCTCCTGTTTTCCATATCTACCCCTAATAATTTTAATGTAAATCAGGACCTTACATAATCCATTTATTGCAAGGCATCCATCCAAAGAAATCTAGGTCAGCAGCTAAAATTCATGACAAGTAATTTGAAGCATTTTGTTTCTTGAGAAGTGCCAAAGAGGAAATGTATTTTTAATGACTGCCTAACATCTTAAATATTTCTTCTCCCCAAATACATCCTACACTTCTGGCAACAGAGCTCTGAAAATCTCCCCTGCTAGCACTTTCCAGCCCTCCCCAAGTCCTCTCTAATATCTAGTCCATACAACTTCTATTTTTTTCCTTTTTGGCCATGTTTTTCCAACTTGGAATCTCCAGATTATTTACTTTTTTTTTTTTTTTCTGAGACAGGTTTTCACTCTATCACCAAGGCTGGAGTGCGGTGGCGTGATCATGGCTCACTGCAATCTCTGCCTCCTGGGCTCAAGCAATCCTCCCACCTCAGCCTCCCAGGTAACTGGGAATACAGGCGTACACTACCACGCCTGGCTAATTTTTTGGTTTTGTTTTTGTAGAGATGGGGTTTTGTCATGTTGCCTAGGCTGGTCTCAAACTCCTGGGCTCAAGTGGTCCGCCTGCCTTGCCCTCCCAACAAAAGTGTTGGGATTACAGGCATAAGCCATCACACCTGGCCTTATTTCCTTTTATTTTTCTTTTTTAATTTCCCCTTGTGGATTCTCCACAACAAAGGAAACCTAGGAGCTGTAACATGAAGAACTTTCCTCCCTTAGTAAGGGGAGATTGTGAATGTTTGTCCCTGTTACACTTTTCCCAAGGAAGTAATTGAAAGTCTCTCTAAACAGAATCCTCGTATTTGATTACCATCAGTGATGACTTTTCTTCCAGTTCAGTCTTTATCCTTTTCCTTTTGAGGTGAGTTTAATTACTTTTTTTTTTTTTTGGCATCCAGGAGGTCCTGCCAGGTCGAGCTTGACTGAATTAATTATGATTCCTTCTCACAGACTTCAGAGCCAGGGAGTGGCAGATATGCCACTGTTTCTGCCCTACATAATATGAAAATGAGGATATGCTCGCCAAGCGGTTATCTTTGTGTTTGCAGACTGCTGCTGCCTGACCTTCTTTCTTTGCAGCTTGAAGCAAACCCAGGACACACAGAGCCTCCCAATGTTTGGAGCTAGCCCTTTAGGTTTCATTTCGCATGTGTGTGGGTTTCCAAAATGCCAGGGTATGAGTAGCCAAAAACTCAGTGCTACCCTACTTCTAATTCATCGTGTTCAGCTGAAAGCAAATTAGTGGGTGCAGTCTTGTAACTGAACTTTTGGGAGGGATGCCCTCTTCAGGTTTCAGACCTTGCTCATCCAAACCACTGGGATCTTGCTCATCCTGGGTCCATATTGTATTTGGAATCACTTCTCTCCCAGAGGTCTCCACCAGAATCCTCCATCTGAGCTTTATCATGTGATATGCTTTGGCTGTGTTCGCACCTAAATCTCATCTTGAATTGTAGCTCCCATAATTCCCATATGTTGTGGGAGGGACATAATTGGAGATAATTAACATGGGGGCGGTTTCTCTCATACTGTTCTTGTGGTAGTAAGTCTCACGAGATCTACTGGTTTTATAAGAGGAAACCCCTTTCGCTTGGCTCTCATTTCTCCCTTGTCTGCTGCCATGTAAGACGTGCCTTTCACCTTCTGCCATGATTGTGAGGCCTTCTCAGCCACGTGGAACTGTGAGTCCATTAAACCTCTTTTTCTTTGTAAATTACCCAGTCTTGGGTATGTCCTTATTAGTAGTATGAAAACGGACTAATACATCATGTAACCTTGCTTTTGGAGAACAGATACAGTAACCTTTTCCTCTCCCTCAGATCAGCTGTACCAACACTGAGAATTCTGCAGATCATAATGTGGTCCAGGATGACTGAATACATCTTGACTATAAATTAGGATTATAGGCCCTTCATCTAGATCAGATGTTCTCAGCACTAGCTGCATGTTAGACTCACCTGGGATCTTTTAAAAATTCCTCTTTGCAGGACTCAGGCCAGGCCAATTGAAGGTGAATTTCTTGGGGAGGGGAGTAGGGCAGGTATCAGTATAAAAAGTTCCCCAGGTGACTCTGTGCAGCTGAGGTTGAGAGCTGCTGCTCCTGGTGTCTCTGGCTCTTCTAGCCTTGCTGGCTTCTTCCCCAGTAGATGCCTGCTGTGATTATTGTTCCAGGCTGAAGAAATAGGGAGTGCCCTTTCTCCCTTCTCACCAACCTCTGCTGATAAATTGGGCCTATGAATTTCAGCATTTGTCCATTCTGTTATTCTCTCTAGGGGTATGAGGCAGCCCTCAAAAACCAAAACCAAAACCAATTTTGGTGACCTAAGATTCATGAACAACTCTCACGCGGGAGTCACTTAATTGATGTTCACTTCTTGGGACTTCCACCTGTTTACCATTTCATTGGCGCCTCTAATCACAGACCAAGCGTTCGGAACTGGTACTTTAAGAGGTACTTCTTACTAATTTGTTTCTGGTAAGCTTATGTTGTCACAAGCCTCACAGAGGCTGCTAAGTCCCAGGGAGCTGATGGCACTGGTGGAGCCCAATAGGACCCTGAGTGAGTGCAGGCATGTTGGTCATCGATCCCCTGTCCCCATCCAGGAGGAACTTCAATTTCTTAAGAAACTGGCTGTCTTGCCAAGTGCAGTAGCTCACAACTGTAATCCCAGCACTTTGGGAGGCCAAGGCAGGTGGATCACTTGAGATCAGGAGTTCGAGACCAGCCTGGGCAATATAGCAAAACCCTGTCTCTACTAAAAATACAAAAGTTAGCCGGTGTGCACCTGTGGTCTCACCTAATTGGGAGGCTGAGGTGGGAGGATCACTTGAGCCCAGAAGGTCAAGGCTGCAGTGAGCCTGGGTCGTGCCACTGCACTCCAGCCTAGGTAACAGAGTGATACTCTGTCTCAAAAAAATAAGGCTGGGCATGGTGGCTCACACCTCTAATCTCAGCACTTTGGAAGGCTGAGGCCGGCCGATCACCTTGAGGTCAGGAGTTGGAGACTAGCCTGGCCAACATGGTGAAACCCTGTCTCTACTAAAAATGCAAAACAAATTAGCTGGGTGTGGTAGCATGTGCCTATGATCCTAGCTACCCGGGGGGCTGAGGCAGGAGAATTGCTTGAACCTGGGAGGCCGAGGTTGCAGTGAGCTGAGATTGACCCACTGCACTCCAGCCTGGGTGACAGAGTGAGACTCCATCTCAAAAAATAAATAAATAAATAAAAATTAAAAAAGAAATTGGTCATTGGTGGAGATTAGGTTTTAAAAAGACAACAGATTTTCTCCATTTGGTAGACTTACATAATATCACATATGTTTTGATTTCTCTGTGGCATATACAGTTCAAACAGCATATTCTCCCCAAATGTAGCACTCTGATACCAGATTTCATATCTCTCTCTCGGGCTATCTGGGGCTAATGTCAGAATTATCATGGCCTGGGGCTGGGCAACTCCTGTTTTTGACATCATTGTTGGTGAAACATGATGAAAATGTTTTCGAGTTCAGGTTTCGCATGAAAGATTTGTTATTGCTTTTTAAATAAGGCAGGGTTTCATTGTGTTGCCCAGGCTAGTGTGCAGTGGTAAGATCATGGCTAACCACAGCCTTGACCTCCAGGACTCAAGTAATTTGCCTGCCTCAGTCTTCCAAGTAGCCGGGACTACAGGTGTGCAACACCACGCCCGGCTAATTTTTTATTATTTTGTTTGTAGAGGTGGGGTTTCACCATGTTGCCCAGGCTGGTCTTGAACTCCTGGGCTAAAGTGATCCTTCCGCCTCAGCCTCCCAAAGTGTTGGGATTACAGGCATGAGCACCACACCCGGCCAGCACGCACATTTTAATTTGAAGTCCATTTGAGTATCACACCTTAAAACTCAAAGATGGTTTATAGCACTCCAAATGTAGCTCAGGCCCTATGCCCCTTGCTTTGTCGGAGAAGGAACAGGGCAGTCAATAACTATCTTTTCCTGTCCTTGTCTGCTACTTGGGAAAAAGCAAAGTTTTCTGGGTGATTAGAGAGGTAAAAGGTGTAGCATGCCCATACCCTCAGCCAAGGAAACGCACAAAGTTGGTTCTTTTTTTTTTTTTTTTTTTTTTTTTTTTTTTTGAGATGGAGTCTTGCTCTGTTGCCCAGGCTGGAGTGCAGTGGAGCGATCTCGGCTCACTGCAACCTCCATCTCCTGGGTTCAAGCAATTGTCCTGCCTCAGCTTCCCAAGTAGGTGGGACTACAGGTGCGCACCATCCTACCTGGCCAATTTTTGTATTTTTAGTAAAGACAGGGTTTCACTATGTTGGCCAGGATGGTCTCGATGTCTTGACCTTGTGATCTGCCCGACTCAGCCTCCCAAAGTGCTGAGATTACAGGTGTGAGCCACGGTGCCTGGCTGCAAAGTTGGTTCTTTCCTTCATCATCTGTGCCATGTGGAGTCTAAAGAAGATCTTGGAAGGTTGTCTGTCATCCATTCAACTCATCTTATGTCCAGTCCTCCAGCCAGTAGAGTGACCTCCTTGAACCATTTCCTTCCCGTCTTTGCCCCCTTTCCCATATTCCTTAGTCTTTTAATCTTCTATACTCTTTCATTTTCCTGTTTCCTCTTCCGTCATGGACTGTCGGTTACATTATACCTCATCCACTTCCCCTCTTGGTTGGGGGTGAGGAGAGAAACCTTTAAGGGTCCTCACGGTGGAAGTCAACAGAAGAGTTTATCATGATGCTGTGGCCTGTGGGTGACATTGATATAAAGCAATCAGACATTAATGTGAAGGAGAACTTCCTGTTGGTGTATATGTTGAACTTAATTATGCTGAAAGAGTTCATGTCTCCTTCTTAGCATTTAGTTTTTTTTTTTTTTTTTTTTGAGATGGGGTCTTGCTATGTTGCCCAGGCTGTTTCAAACTCCTGGCTTCAAATGATCCTCCCATCTTGGCCTCCCAAAATGCTGGGATTACAGGCTTGATTAGTTACGTTTTTAAAAAGCCCTCTTATCACCTCCATCTTGAGATGTGGCAGGCTCCTCAAGGTGGGGTGGAAAGAAAAAAAACACACAGAACTATCCCTCCATAAGTACCAGAAGAATCGCTGCTATTTCTTGTGTTAGTTGAGCTTGGTGCGTGTCTTTCATGGCAATGGATTTCTTCAGGTGTTCTGTGGTTTTTGTCTGTGCACTCGTGTTGCTGTGTGAGAACTCCTGCTTGTGTGGCTGTGGATGCTGGCTCTGATGGTGAAGCTTGTTTTGAGGATTATGGGGTCAAGTGGAGCAGGGGATGTTAGGCTGCCTCTGTCTCTTGGGGAATGCTGGCTCCGGGGGCAGTCTGAGGCAGAGAGTAAGCACAAGCCCTTAGAGAAAATGGGATGGAGGCCGGGGACAGTGGCTCACGCCTGTAATCCCAGCACTTTGGGAGGCCGAGGTCGGCAAATCACGAGGTCAGGAGTTTGAAACCAGCCTGACCAACATGGTGAAACCCTGTCTCTACTAAAAATACAAAAAATTAGCCAGGCGTGGTGGCGCGTGCCTCTAATCCCAGCTACAGTACTCAGGAGGCTGAGGCAGGAGAATTGCTTGAACCTGAGAGGTGGAGGTTGCAGTGAGCTGAGATTGTGCCATGTACTCCAGTCTGGGTGACAGAGCAAGATTCCATCCAAAAAAAAAAAAAAAAAAAAAGAGAAAGAAAGAAAAAACTTGATGGTGGAGAGAGAGAGAATTCTACAGGTAGTCTTCAAATTAACCACCCAGAAGATCGTCCCATGACCCCCTCACGCTCCATCTGTTGTTCCCCAATTTTTCCAGCCTCCTTCGTCAGTTCCCTCTTGGGTTTGTTGTCACCTTCTATTTTTCCTTCAAGAGTTCCTCAAATCTTTTGGTTTGCAGCATTTGGCTTTCTAGTGGTATTATACATAAATAATTAAAAAAATTTTTTTCCTGTGATTTCAGTCATTTGGAAGGGATTTAGGGGCATGTGATCCATTTGACATTTGTATCTAAATGCCAGGAGGCTGGCTTGGAAGGGAGCAAGCTCCCCACTGTGACAGGCTTCTATGTTTAAGTAGAAGGGAGATGGAGAATATTTAAGTCTGTGACAGGGAATTAATCTACATTGATGAATTTCAAAAGTTTTTCACTGTGACCTGCAAGAAGAATTACATTTTACATAGAAGTTCATTCATGATGTACACAGGTAACTGAGACAAGAGTTTCATTAAACACTGTTTACTCTATGTGTAATGCACTGTGATTTTTTTTTTTTTTTTTTTTGAGTCAGGGCCTCTGTCACCCAGGCTGGAGTGAAGTTGCATAATTATTGCTCACTGCAGTCTCTGCCTCCCAGGCACAAGTTATCCTCCTACCTCAGCCACCTCAGCCTCCTGAGTAGCTGGAACTACAGGCGTACACCATCATGCCCGGCTAACTTTTGTATTTTTTTTTTTTTGTAGAGACAGGGTTTCCCCATGTTGCCCAGGCTGGTCTCAAATTCTTGAGCTCAAGCGATCCAACCACCTTGGCCTCTCAAAGTGCTGGGATTACAGGCATGAGCCACTGTGCCTGGCCACATTGTGATTTTTCTATTGTATTTCATGAAGACATTCATTTATCTAAATATGTCACCAAAAGCACAAGAAACAAAAGATTGATAAATTGAACTACATCGAAATTAAAAGCTTGCATGTTTCAGAGGATACTATCAAGAAAGTGAAAAGATGACCCATAAAATGGGGGAAAGTATTTGCAAATCATACATATGATGAGGGTTTAATAGCCAAAAATATAAAGAACTCCCACAACTTAAGAACAAACAAGCAAACGACCCAACAGAGGACTTAAGTAGACATTTCTCCAAAGAAGACTTACAAATTGACAAAAAGCGCATGAAAAGATGCTCAATATCATTAGTCATTAGGGAAATGCAAATGAAAACCACAGCAAGACACCACTTCATACCCAACAGGATGGTTATTATCAAAAAAAAAAAAAGGAAAATAACAAGTATTTTGGGGATGTGGAGAAATTGGAACCCTTGTATATTGCTGGTAGGAATGTAAAATGTTGCAGCTGCTGTGGAAAACAGTATGGTGTGTGTGTGTGTGTGTGTGTGTGTGTTTTCTTTTGTTTTTTGAGACGGAGTCTCACTCTGTCACCCAGGTTGGAGTGCAGTGGCACGATCTCAGCTCACTGCAGCCGCTGCCTCCTGAGTTCAAGTGATTCTCCTGCCTCAGCCTCCTGAGTAGCTGGGATTACAGGTGTGTACCACCATGCCCAGCTAATTTCCGTATTTTTAGTAGAGTCGGGGTTTCACCATGTTGGTCAGGCTGGTCTTGAACTCCTGACCTCAGGTGATCCACCTGCCTTGGCCTCCCAAAGTGCTGGAATTACAGGCGTGAGCCACCATGCCTGGCCCACTATGGTGGTTTTTAAAAAGTTCAACATAGAATTGCCATATGATCTGGCCGGGCGTGGTGGCTCACACCTGTAATCCTAGCACTTTGGGAGGCTGAGGCAGGTGGATCACCTAAGGTCAGGGGTTCAAGACTAGCCTGGCCAACATGGTGAAACCCTGTCTCTACTAAAAATACAAAAAATAGCTGGGCATGGTGGCACACACCTGTAGTCCCGGCTACTCAGGAAGCCGAGGCAAGAAAATCATTGAACCCATGAGGTGGAGGTTGCAGTGAGCCAAGATCATGCCACTGCACTCCAGCAGCCTGGGTGACCGAGCGAGACTGTCTCAAAAAAAAAAAAAAAAAAGTTATCCAATACTTCCACTCTGAGACATATACCCCAAAGAATTGAAAACAGGAACTAAAGCTCTGATCCATGTTACAACACAAATGAACATTGAAAATGTTGTGTTAAGTGAAACATGCCAGATATAAAAGGACAAATAATATCTACTTATAAGAAACATCTGGAATAGGCAAATTCGTAGAGACAGAAGACAGTAGGATAGAGGTTATCAGGGGCTGGGGAAAGAAAGAATGGGAAGCTATTGCCTATGCTACAGCTTTTCCTTGGGATGATGAAAAAGCTCTGGAAATAGTGGTGATAGTTAAACAACTTTTTTTTTTTTGAGACCGAGTCTTGCTCTGTTGCCCAGGCTGGAGTGCAGTGGAACTATCTCTGCTCACTGCAACCTCTACCTCCCGGGTTCAAGTGATTCTCCCACCTCAGGTTCCGATTACTGAGATTACAGGTACCCGTCATCGTGCCCGGTTAATTTTTGTATTTTTGTAGAGATGGGGTTTCACCATGTTGGCCAGGCTGGTATTGAACTCTTGTCCTCAGGTGATCTGCCTGTCTCGGCCTCGCAAAGTGCTTAGATTACAGGTGTGAGCCACCATGACTGGCCTAAACAACATTTTAAATGTACATAATGCCACAGAATTGTACACTTAAAATGATTACAATGATATATTTTAGGTTATGTACATTTTACCATTTACCAAGAAAAATTGTGATATAAATTTACTGATCACAATCCACTAAGTTATTTTGATCCATGAATAAGTCACGTACAATAGGTAGAAAAGCACTGCTAGATGATCTTTAATAACAGCCTAGATATTTTAACCTTATGAAGAAAGGACTAAAAGTTATAAATTGATGCATTGTGAATGGCACAGCCATGTTTTTTTGAAGTATAATATTTTCTGAGGCACAAATGATCACATGTTGAATTTATCAGCTGTGATGCTAACTTAAGGGACCCTTGGTGTACAATGACTTCTCTCTTAGTAAAACATCCTGGCTTAAGGGCAAAAATTATAATTCACCATATGTGTCAAAATCTGCAACAAAATTTAAAAAAGAAAATCCTATAAATCACTTAGGAATGGTAACAGAACAGAAATTAATCATTATTAATTTTTAAAAGAACAATTGCCTAATATGCAAAAATTCCCTATTAACAAGGATATTTGACTGGCTGCTGAAATCTTTATTCCCAGGGTCTGTTGGGTTAGGTATTGTTCTCAAGGAGATGGGGACCCTTGTTCACAGCGATGGGTGCCACCTACTGGATTTACTAATATTTTCTCTGACAACATCAGAAATGCTCTTTCAGGACCCTTGGAAACGAGTATTCCCCTCCTTCCCTTCCCCTGTCCCACTGGCCCCATGTTAACCCAGCTGGAACGGAGCACAGAACTCCCATGGGGCTATGGCAGGCAGCTTCTGACCTGGATCCCCTGAGTGTGGGCTGCATTAGTGACTTCCTTCTAATGAACACAATAGGACAAAAATGATGGGATGTCCCATCTGAGATTAGATTACAAAAGACTTTTTTTTTTTTTTTTTTT
>NW_022436957.1:20025883-20050209 GCF_009761245.1 Sapajus apella
TCAAAATGGCTTAAACAATAAAGAAACTGTATCACCCATGTAAGCAAAAGTCTAGAAACTGGGTTGGCTGTTGGAGAGTCTTGATCCAGTATCCTAAAGGCATCAATCACCGTCTCTCCCTTCTTCTTCTTACAGAGTCATTCAACCAATAGATACAATACCCTGCAGTCCCAAGATGGCTTTCTTTTTTCTTCCTTCGTTTCCAGCAGGACAAAGAGAGTTGGTTGATTTTCCAGAAGTAGTCCAGATATTGACTCTGATTGGCCTGGATCATATCACATACCCACCTCTGAATCAATCATTGTCTAGGAGGATGGAATACACTGATTGGCTTAGCTTTGCTTCAGTGCTCCACCCCTGAGAAATTGGAAGGAAAATGTGGGGGTGAGGAATAGAAATTGACACTGGCAATGCAACAAATTAAGTTCACAAGATGGTCTCAAAGGTTAAGCGTGAATATAATTCAGTAATAAAAAAATAATGAAACAAATTTCACCCACTTCCATAACAAGTCTTGTTAGTTTATAGCAGGGTTCTCAACTTTGGCATACTGGCATTTTGGGCCAGATTTTGTTTTTGTTGTAGGGGGCCATGTGTCCTCCAGGAGACAAAATTGTTCTCTCTAGAACTACCATTTTATAGTTCAACCTCCTAGATAAAAATATCTACCATAGATGTCTGGAGATATTTTCAGTTGCCACAACTGTGGAGGAGTGAGTGATGTGACTGGCATCTAGTGGGTAATAGCCAGGGATGTGGTTAAACCTCCCATGATGCCTAGAACAGCCCCTAACAACAAAGAATTATCTGGCCAAAAATGCCAGTTGTGCTGACGTTGAGAAACGCTGTGCTAGCCAAAAGTCTTCAGATAGTTTTCAATGTCCACAGCTTAAAAATGGGCCTTTCAACATTTGCCAACATTAGAAGAAGAATGCACAATGATATTGAACAAAAGTAGATAGGAAAAAAATAGACTCTTTTAACCTGACAGTTAAGGCTCAATTTATTATAATTTTCGCTTTCTAAAGTATTTCTTTTAGAACCTAGCTGGATCTGTACCAAATCACAGCAGGATTTTAAGAATAACACCTGGCATATAAAAATCATCATAAAGTCCTACTTTTATAATACACTAGTTTAATATAATCGTTAAATTCTACTGACATGAATGCCACCCAAAATTCTCACTAACCATAGTGATTTATGACTAAAGTTAAACTTTGCTTTATTTGAGGAGGGCCATTCCTTATTTATTGAAGATTTTGAAATTCCTCCTCTATGATGTAATGAAGTTCTTCATTCTTACATGGTGTTAGATGGTAGAAGAATTGTCAGAAGCTTTTAGATCTAGACTGGCTTTTATTTATTATCTAATTAATTTTATGGGGCTTCCCCTTTTTGACAGTATCTTGAGCCTTTGGACAACAGGATAGCATTCTGTTAAATGTTCTGGATTTTAGAAAATAAAAATTTCCCCAGATATGCTTAATGAGTAATAAAGGATGATGGAAGAATAATATATGGATAGGAGCTAAGTTTATAGGGATTTCCTGTCATATAAAATCCTGGGCCAATGTATTAGGTCCAATAATTCCCCTATGACATTTTTCTTACTTCTCAAAGGGTAGATATATAGCCTGCTGTCTTGTGTCTCTACCAGAACCCCACTCCCCATCTTTTCTCTTGTCTGTCTTCTTCTCTTGAGCTGGCTACATAGGGAGAATCTACATTCTCCCACTTTTCTACTGGTAGAGTTTCCAAGATATGGTTGACTTTACAGTTTCTCTTCATTTTAAGAGACTTACATTACAGAATGTAGAATGGTGATTGTCTAGGGCCGAGGCTGGGGATGGGATGAGGGGAATGAGGAGTGACTGCTAATGGATATGGGATTTCTCCTGTGGGTGATGAAAATGTTCTAGAATTGACTGTGGTTGCACAACTTTGTAACTATACTAAAACCATTGTACACTGTAAGTGGGTGAATTGAACAGTATGTGGATTATATCTTGATAAAAGCTATTAGAAAAAAATGCTACACATGTCAAGGCATGAAGGCACAGTATTAGTGTAGTTCAATGATTACAGAATGGGAATGGATAAGTCTGGGGGTAGGGGTAAGATTACGGAGGACCTGAAGGCAGTAAGAAGCAACAAGAACATTTTAGAAATATCAATCCATGTATGGAAAATAGGTTGGATGGAGCAGGATGGAAAGAGGATGGGTAGTTAAGACCATTGCAATAGACTCAATATCAGCTGATGAAGGCTGAGACAAAATGATGGTGGTAGGGACAGAGACAGGGAAGAAAGAAAATAAAAGATTTTTAAGATGTCAAAGCAAAAGGATTTTGTGATGACCAGGTGAGTAGGCAGGGAAGATGGAAGGGAGGGATTTTTCTTGTACATCTTTATGTCCTCAGCTACTTTAATATGCGTGACGCAAAACAGTGTCCAGTAATGTCTGGGGAATAAATGAATGAAGTGGATGATTACATTTTTAGAGTTGCTGTTACCTAATAGAGACCTTTTGGACACAGCAAGGGAGTTTTTGGGGGGAGTGGGATGGAAGGATTGTAATATTTAGAGAATGGATACTTTCGTATGAGGGGAGTGTCTATTTCAGAGAGAGAAATTAAAAATGATAGAAGCCAAGGTACATTTGATCTCTCTCAGTTTGCCTATGGCCAGCCTGCTGTATGCCTGTGGAAATTTTTTTAAATGAAGAATTATAAAATGTCTGTAAACTCTGTCTATCTGTGGTGCCTTGAGGCTTTTGTATCCATTAGCCAAGTAGACGGAATTGATTCTCACAAGAAGGAATACAACATGCTCAGATAAATATTTTATTGAGGCTCCATAACTAAAGATATTACCACCAGAAACCACTTAGATAATTTTGTTCTTCAATCCATTTCTCCCTGTTGGCTATGGCTAGCCTTAGCCCACTATGATACATCCTGAAATGATAAAGTTGTAGGATCTAGCTTGCATATACCACAACTTAAGAGTTGAAAGCTGTGACCTAATTTTCAATCAGAGAAGAATCACCTCTAAAGATGGTTTACATACCAGAAGATGAGGTGTTCCTATTTGTAACAACAGGACACTTCCACAGATAAACCCACTCCATATAGTCATGGAAGAACAATTTTTATTTGTAGATTGGGATGGGAGCAGGCAGAGGTTGCGGCTTTGCCTTATTCTGATCCACCATCAGCTTATTAGCTATGGTAGATGAGGGGTCTTCCTGTGGATCTCCTTTTCCTGCTTCAGCAGGAGAAGCCTGTGGATTAGTAAGGGAAAATTCTGCATTTGTCTGGTGTTTTAAGTATTTACAAGGGGGTTCCAGGTCCAAGCTTGGATTTACTTATGGCAAAAGGAAAAAATGCAGAGTGTCTGGGGGTCTCCCTTGGAACCAGTTAATGATTACAGTGATTGGAACCAACAAGATCAATCAGGAACACTTACTGAAGAGGTGAGTTATGAACAGGTAAGCTTTCTGAAGAAGGGTTTCTCCTTTCTTTTTCTATCAAATGGTTGTTAGTTAAAATAAAGTATGATCAGCAAACTTGGAAAGTGAACCAGTTTGGATATGAAAAGTAGTAAAAAAATAATGTTGAGTCTTTTCTAGGGCTAAGGTTTTGGTTCAAGAATTTATGACCATCTGCAGTGGCTCTTACCTGTAATCCCAGCACTTTGAGTGACTGAGGCAGGAGGATCACTTGAGCTCAGGAGTTCAAGACCAGCCTGGCCCACATGGTGAAATCCCATCTCCACTAAAAATACAAAAATTAGCCGGGTGTGGTGGCGCAGCCTGTAGTCTCAACTACTCAGGAGGCTAAGGCAGGAGAATCGCTTGAACTCGGGAGGCAGAGGTTGCAGTGAGCCAAGGTCATGCCACTGCACTACAGCCTGAGACACAGAGCAAGACTCTATCTCAAAAAAAAAAAAAAAAAAAAAAAAAAAAAAGAAAAATAAAAATTTGTGACCATCTAGAAAGACTTGTATATTTCTCTTAGTGGAATCATCCTGTGCACTTTGGGAAACTAAGCCTTATCTGGAGTAACTCTATCTTAGTTTGGGTTTGGGCTACTCACTTCTTCGGGGCATACTGGGATGTCTCTTGATGTGGCTGAAGCCCTGTGGGCTGTAGTCTTTAGATGGTTTCCTATTGAATGTGCTCTTTGGACACTTAACAGCTATAGCTACAGTTACAGCTCTACTCCCATCATTCCTGAGCTAACACAGGAATCAAATGGGCAAATTAGAATTATAAGAACAAGAACTCATACCCAGTATCAAGCTGCTAATAATCTCAAGGACACATGTAATTATGAGGCACAGACAAAGCAGAGAGGTCAGGGACTGCCAGTGCAGCTCTCCTGGTCCTTTTTTGGGTATCATTAAGATGCACACTAGCCCAGATTTAACATATAAAGTAGTGAAACAATGTATATAGTCATCACTTACAGAAAAGAGGGCTACTTTGGGGATGGTATGTATTCATTTGTCTTTGCATGAGCTTCAGGTGATTTGTAATCCTTTGCTCTTTCCTTGGGCAGCTTGGGTTCCAGGCTTGAGCCCATTTCCCTTAGAGAGCAGCACCTCAGGGCAGACTCTGTCTAGGGGTGGTCAAAACCAACTCCAAACTCAAACCAGTTAGGGATGCCTGGCACTAACCTATAAGATGAATCTCATCAGCTCTCAGGCACAGTCCCTTTGGGGAGCTCCTTATCATCTCCTTGCCTGCAAAACTTCCATAGGGGGTCTTTGTGGCGCAGTTCAACCCTGGCCCCTGCCAGAGAAACTGATAGGAGCCAGAATGCCTGCCAGTTGGGATAATTTTGGCTGCAATTAACAGAAAGCCCTGATTCAAACTGGCTCAATCAATAAGGACATTTCTTACGTAGCTTACATGTGTAAAAGAAAAACTTCAGCTGAATTAAATTTAAAGGAGTTTAATTGAGCAATGAACAATTTGTGAATTGGGCAGCTTCCCATGCCAGCATAGGCTCTGAGACACCAGCGCAGCCACGCAGTGGAAGATTTATCGACAAATAAAAACAGTGATGCACAGAAAACGGAGGTGAGGTACAGAAACAGCTGGATTAGTTACAGCTCAGTGTTTGCCTTATTTGAACATGGTTTCAATAGTCAGCCACTGTTGATTGGCCAAAACTTCGTGATTGGCACAAGTGTAGGCTATGGTCTGTTTATACCTCTACTTGTTATAGTTCACAGTGTACATAAAAACCTTGAGGCCGAACTTAATGTGTGTAAGGAGGCAGCTTTAAGCTAAACTTGATTTAACAATTTCTAGGGAGAAATTGTTTGGTCATCATTTCAATTTTGAGAGATTGACCAAAACTCTAGTCATTGATATCACCATCACCATCGTAAATGTACTTATTTGGTCTTGAAACCCACTGGGAAACAGTAAAACAGTGGGTTTTGCAAGGTAGGAAGAGGACTGAGTAGAGGGTAGTTTCTTACACTGGAACATCCTGTTTACAGGGGAAAAAAACAAAAGCTGGTCTGTTCTAGGATCCATGTGTTTCCTTAAAGTCTCAATTTGATTATGTCACATTTAGCATGAGTGACTCCATTTTGGTTTGGTCTGTTGGGGCCTTTTAAGTCCTCTTAAATCTCTTATTACCTGACTTTAGCCAGGTCAAACAGCCAATATTTCTTGTTTTTGAACTTTACAATGGTAACCTCCCAGGTTAAACCAATAATTCTTAACTAAGGTTATGACTTAACCACAAGTGTACAAGGTATTTTCAAAGAGGTGGTTAGCAGTTTTACAAGATCTAGAATCTCCAAAGGTAGCTCAGAGAAAGGAAGATTCAAGGAAGGAAGCTGGAAGTTGCATCTGCAGGGGCAGAGAATCAACAAATGGTAAAGGTTACGTAGATATCAACCAGAAAGTACTCATTCCCTAAGCCAGGATTGAACCTGGGCTGCCATTGTAAAATGGCAAAATCTTAGCTGCTGAGCTATAGCTTTGGGGGGTTTCCATTGCTCTTCCCAGAAGGAGCCTAGAGCAGTCAATTTTGAGCTTGCAAAGGCTTTTAACTGCTCAAGATAATTTTTAGAGCTAACTATAATGAATTCCAAAATTACGGTTTCCTGGATGGCAGAGACCAAGACAACGTACCACCATACGGTTACAAGGTCAGGCTCCCAAGGACATAAAACAAGATGAGAGGGAAACGTCATCCAGTTTTTTTGTTGTTGCTGTTTCAGGGACCTGCAGCAAACTTTATAACTGACCAGTTTGCTGGGCTGGCTTGAACAATGAGCTTATGGGGGTCTTAGGCCTGCGTTCTATCCTATGGTAGTATCCCTTTTTATGACAGAACCATGCAGAAAGACAAATTCATAGCACAAAGTACATCAGATTTGCTACAGCTTAAGACTAGCTTCATAAATCTATTTTCCTATTAATCAAAACTTTACAGGTGAGCTAAACAGTGATTTTTACCATTCATTCAACCAGTTTGCACAGAAAGCGAGAGGCCCGAAGTCTGACTGGTAAGAAATAGCCTTTTTGATGGCATGCCAGGTTTCTGGATTCCCTATCCCTGAGCGGTGCCAGTGACCCTGCTAGCGGCTCCATTTTTTACCTCAAATATTGGCTTTGCTCTCAGGTTCCCTTGATCAACTTAGCCAATGATTTTTTTCCCTACCTTAGCATGCAAGAAAAATGAAACAAAGGGATAGAACACAAAAATCCCGGGCTGGGCATGGTAGCTTATGCCTGTAATCCCAGCACTTTGGGAGGCTGAGGCAGGCGGATCACGAGGTCAGGAGTTCAAGACCAGCCTGGCCAAGATGGTGAAACCCCGTCTCTACTAAAACTACAAAAATTAGCTGGGCGCGGTGGCAGGCCCCTGTAATCCCAGCTACTCAGGAGACTGAGGCAGGACAATCACTTGAACCTGAGCAGCAGAGGTTGCAGTGAGCCGAGATCATGCCACTGCACTCCAGCCTAGGTGACAGAGTCTCAAAACAAACAAACAAAAAACCACAAAAATCCCTGTGAATTTTCAAAGGCCAAGTTTTATACCCCCTGCAATATTGCCATTTACTACTGGGTTCTTTCTGACCCAGTCAGATGTAATAGGCCTCTAATTGGATCCAAGCCAGTTAATTACCAGATCCAATCCGATCCTGGACCCAGTTCAGTTTCTGTCACGATTTCCAAACCAGTTTGGATCAGAAATTTGCTCAAAGAAACAAAGAGAACTCCAAACACAAATCTGTGGCGCTTTGGAACCTGAGAGAGAACTTACCATGATCCCCAGCTGCTCCAAGAGAGAAATGGACACAATGAATCCAGCAGGTGCCTTGCTTGGTCACTCAGTGCTCCTGGGGTTGTTAGAAGCTCTACTTCGAATCCCACTTTTGAGGCCATCTGAAAAAAGAAAAACTTCAGCTGAATTAAATTTAAAGGAATTTAATTGAGCAATGAACAATTTGCAAATTCGGCAATCTCCTGAGCCAGAATAAGGTCTGACTCCAGTACAGCCACACAGTGGAAGATTTATGGACAGCAAAGGGAAAGTGATGCACAGAAAATGGAAGCGAGGTGCAGAAACAGCTGGATTGGTTACAGGTTGGCGTTGGCCTCGTTTGAACACGGTTTGAACAATTGGCTACATTTGATTGGCCAAAACTCAGTGATTGGCACACGTCTGGGCCACAGTCTGTTTACACCCCCACTTGTTATAGCTCACGATGTAAAGACAAACCTTTAGGCTAAACTTAAAATATGTAAGACGACAGTTTTAGGGTAAACTTGATTTAACACATGACATTTTCCAGAGAGCCATGCCCCATAAATATACACATTCCAAGTTTGTTTACCATAAATAATGCCAGATGAACCAAGTACATTCTCCTGAAAGCATTCCATAGATAAGGACTGTCCCACTAGTTTCATATTATTAGTATGTTTGCCAAGAAGTCTGTTATTAGCATGGGTACAAGGAGATTTGAGTAACTCACTTTTTTTTTTTCTTTCCCAGGAAACCCTTCAGTTGGAGAGACTGGATTGCAGCTTGCTGCTGACCCTTTCCTTCCTAGCTTCCAAAGAACAGGAGTGGGAGACAGTGCCTTCTGTGTTTGTATGTGGCTGCTCAGATTGTGGAAGCTATGGGGCACTGGGGAGAATGAGGGTTTTAGAGTTGGACATACAGACAGATGGCTTAACCAACTGAAGCTCAAATCTCAGCCATCCCCTTTTGTGTTACATTAGGGAGTTATTACAGCTGTCACATCATCTGAAGAATAAGAATACTATCTACCTCATTGGTTTATTTTTATAAGCATGGAGTCTTTTTTGCACGAAAATACTTTTTAGCTTTAACAAGCTATACCCATGTACTATATTATTGTTGTTATCAGTAGATGTCTATAGCCCTTTCTACTTGGATGTCCATTTGTGGCCTGTTCCAAGGTTGGTGGCTCTGGATTCTTGGCTATAAGGCCTTATAGTGGTTGAAGCTCTGTGTTGGCAGCAAGACATCCTGGATGACAGAAATCCTTTGTTTTGGGAACAGCCTAGACCCAGGTCTACTTTTAGAGCACCACGGTTTTCATTATATTTATTTTCCCAGTCTACAATTTTGCATATTTGTATAAAAATAATAACAGCTGGCTGGGTACTATAGCTCATGCCTGTAATCCCAGCATATTGGGAGGCCAAGACAGGAGGATCACTTGAGCCCAGGAATTTGAGACCAGCCTGCGCAACATGGTGGAACCCCATCTCTATAAAAAATACAAAAATTAGCCGGGTGTGGTGGCACGTGTCTAGTCCCAGCTACTTGAGAAGCTGAGGTGGGAGGATTGCTTGAGCCAAGGAGGTGGAGGTTGCAGTGAGCTGAGATCACACCACTGCACTCCAGCCCGGGTAATAGAGAGAGACCCTGTCTCAAAATAAAATAAACAGCTAACAATATTGAGCACTTATTACATGCTAAATACTTTTCCATGCCCTTTAAGTATAGTATCCAATTTAATCCTCCCAACAACCTAATGAGGTCATTTTTTCTTTTTAATGATACATTTTAATTATTACAGAAATAAACATACATATTCAAAATGTTATGTTCTGCTTTGATCAATTAGTGATAGATTATAAAAATTTTTCCATGTTATTGTCACCATGATTATTTTTTAAGAAGTTGTTTTTCAGACATTTAGACTGTTTCTAAGTTTTCACAGAGATAAAACCATAAAGAACATAATTTTTCATAAAAATTATACTTACCTAAATCTGTCTTTTAACTTTGTTCCTGTAGGTTTTTTCCTATTTGTGGAAAGTATACATACATGTAGAAAAGTTCATGTAAGTGTTCAGCTCAGTGAATTGCCACAATAAAATATTACCCGCATCTAAAGCCCCCCTCATGTTTTCTTCCAGTAATTATGCCATCACGCTCCACTCTTGTGTTTGGCTTCTTTTGTTCAACATTCATCCGTATTGTTGTGTCTAGTTATAGTTTGGTTCATCTCAAAGATGGTAGGAATTATTATTAACCATACTTTATAGGTTAAGAAACTGAGTCACAGAAAGGTCAAATAGCTTACTCGGAATCATATACTAGAAAGTGGTACAGCCAGAATTTGAACCCAAGTAATCTGACTCTGTTCTGTTAACCATTATGCTAGACTGCAGCTAATAACTATTTAATGTCCATCTTCCCCACTATGCTGCAAGTTCCATTTAATACCCAGCACCTAGCACCTAGACATAACAGGTGACCAATAAATATTTCTGACTGAATGAATGAAGAATGAATGAATGAATGAATACCAGATAGGCCTGCTTTTGTGATTCAGTGCTTCTGCCTAGGTTGCTAGAAATGCCTCTGAAGGTTCGGGATCTTCCTTTTCTTTACCTTGATTATGGGCACCTCTTCAGAATCACTCTTACTACCTGCAGTCGCAGCCTGCTGATATTCCTTCTGCAGTAGCACACAGCAGCCTGTGTGACTCTATTGGGAGAGGACTCTGGAAGCTTCCATGTTGAAGGAAGATTTGCTTCCGGGTCTAGACCTTGGAGAGCTCCTGGGCCTCATCTTGTCCTTCCACAAGAGGGAGACACAGGATAATACTATTTGATTGCTGCCCCAGGAGTTGGAATGGCCCCTATATAAGTTCATGCTTCTACAAATCCTGGAGCAGTTGAAAATGCTTCCTGTACTCTTAACCCTCAGCTTCCTGTACAGAATTTTGATGTCCATGGACAGTTGGTCTCTTGACATTTATGGTAGTCTTTTTTTTTTTTTTTCTTTCTTTGTTTACCAGTGAATCTTGTACTTACGATATTACTGAAGCAGGGATACTCAGGAACCACTTTCAGGTGTATTCCATACAATGCAATGTGAGATTGACTGTAAGATTTGTGCATCCCAGGCCTGTGCTGGGTTGATTGCATTCTTCTCCCCCACTGTACTTAGTGAGACTTTGAGAAATGGCCCACCTTCTCCTCTGAAAATTGCCTTTAAAGGAATTAGTTTAAACCAACTGTCTTAAAACAATTCAGTGATTACTACAGAATTTCCAGAACCAAGAGAATTAGTCCATTTCTCTAATATTTACATTTCTTCCAACATGCTGAAGCCTGGCACTATGATAGGAAAAAATAAACTTAGCAACAGTTTTTTGTATTATATTGGAGGACACTTTTTCTTAGAACGTTTTAGCCATTATTGTGATGATTCTGCATACTAGGCACAGGTAAACAATTTACATGGAGAAAATCAACCCAAGAGTTAACTATTACTCATTTAGTAGTCTTATTCTCAGCGTTTTCTCCTTATTGAATGAATACTATATTTGATATAGGAAACACGTGTTTGGAAGAATGCACATGCCAGCATTATAAGAAAGCAGATTATTAGCACTTTTTGTGGTCTGAGACAAGGGTTGGCAAACTTTTTCACTAAAGGACCAGCTGGTAAATAGGCTGATGACCATACAGTCTCTGTTTTCACATATGCCCCTCTAGAGTGAAAGCAGCCATAAATGCTATGTAAATGACCGGGAATGGCTGTGTTCCAGTAAAACTTTATTTACAAAAGCAATTATGTGCTTTATTTAACCTACAGACCATAATTTGCCAACCCCTTGTCTAGGAGGTCCAACAGAAGAAAAAATAATGAAAGGAACCTGTACAACATAAGTTGAGAGATAAGATATATTCCCCAAATTGGTAAATCCTTCATAGAAATATCTATTCTTTCCCATGGTGTTCTAAATAAAGAAGTTGAACATGACAATGAATGTTTTTTAAGTGGGGGTATGTGCAGAAAAGAGTAAACATACCATGCCTAATTGCTATCCTTTAAAAAGCCTGCTTTCAGCCAGGCGTGGTGGCTCACGCCTGTAATCCCAGCACTTTGGGAGGCCGAGGCAGGCAGATCACCTGAGGTCGGGAGTTCACCACCAGCCTGGCCAACATGGCAAAACCCCATCTCTTCTAAAAATACAAAAATTAGCTGGGTGTCATGGTGCATACCTGCAATCCCAGCTAGGCTAGTTGGGAGGCTGAGGCAGGAGAATCGCTTGAACCTGGGAGGCGGAGGTCGCAGTGAGCTGAGATCGCGCCACTGCACTCTAGCCTGGGTGACAGAGTGAGACTCCATCTCAAGAAAGGAAGGAAAGAAAAAAAAGAAAGTCTGCTTGCAAGGTTGGCCATTGATTGGTGTTGAGCAACTTAGATTTTGGGGAGGGTTTTCACCCTAACTGGTAAGAGTGGTTCACTGTGCATAAACTGTGCAAACAATATGATTTGTGCTGAACCCCTGCTTTCCTTCTGGGAGTCTAGAATTTGGGAAGGTGCTAGGCAAAGGCTACCTATGTGACCAGCCTCTGATAAGGGCCCTGATTGCTGGGTCTCTAATGAGCTCACCTGGTTGGTGACATTTCAAGCATGTTATCACAACTCATTGATGGGGGGGAATTAAGCATGTCCTGTGTGACTCTGCTGGGAGAGGACTCTGGAAGCTTGTGCATGGTCTTCCCTGGACTTTGTCCCATGTACCCTTCCCCTTTGCTGATGGTTCTTGGTATTCTTTCACTGTAATAAATTGTAGCTGTGAGTGCAACTATATTCTGAGTCCTCTTAGCAAATTGTCAGACCTGAAGGTGGACTTGGGGACCTCCCAACATAAGGTACATTATTTCCTACCTTGTTCATTTAATATCCTTTCCCTCCAGATGTAAACCAACAACTTGTAGTTTTGGAAATGTTCCTGATCACAGTGACAACACCTGGGTTTAATATAACACAGGGTTTGCAGAATCCTGAGCCTGAAGGGTATGAGAAATTGCAAGACAGCATGTGGTCAGGGCTCCACTAAAAGGAACTCGGTAACCACTTACCAGAAAACTGGTCTGATTCAGCAGAAAAAATAGCTTGATGATAAAACTATGACTGTTTGCGGCTTGTATATCTGGGGTCAACCTAATGACTTAATGGGTCAACACAGGTCCTAAAAACTACAACCAGACTTGGGGCTCAATAAATGGCCTGTGCCCAGCTTTATTACAATGGCCCAATCTGGAACTAACAAGCTTGGCCTTGTTCAACCAATTGGTCTTTGTGAAACTTTGCAGCTTTGCTTTTATAAGACCTACCCTGAAGGTCTCCAGAGGATATGCTCTCCTTGTATATTCCCTAAATGCTGGTAAATTCTCAATACATCAGGCTGGGCATGGTGGCTCATGCCTGAAATCCCAGCACTTTGGGAGACTGAGGCGGGTGGATCTCTCAAGCCCAGGAGTTTGAGACCAGCCCGGGCAACATGGTGAAACTCTGTCTCTTAAAAAAATACAAAAAATAGTCAGGCATGGTGGTATGTCGCTATATTCCCAGGTACTCAGGAGGCTGAGGCTGGAGGATGGCTTGAGCTCAAGAGGTGGAGGTTGCAGTGAGCCAAGATCACGCCACTACACTCCAGCCTAGGCAACAGAGCGATACCCTGTCTCAAAACACAAAAAACAAGCAAGCAAACAAAAAAACTCCTAAAAACAAACAAAGAACTCCTCGGTACTTCAATTTTCAATTGTCTCTGAATGATTCTTTGACAGTTTGAAGATTCCATCCCACAGGACCTAATCCTGCTGTATTGGATCAGGTTTTCCCTAATCTTGTCCATCACTAAACTCATTTTAGTGCTCGCCATGTCTCAGAGTTTCTGTATTTCTTTTATTAGTGGTGACCTCAAAGACTGTGTGGAAGGAAACATGGGATGATCTGAATTATGCCAATGTCACTGAAACTGCCTTTGCAAAAATTGTAACAGTGAGAAAATTAGGACACTGAAAGAGATCCGACATAATCGACTCCATATTGCTTTTAACCTCCAAATTGCCCTGTTCATTCCTGGGTGTAGGCTGAACTGACCATAGGAGGGATTTAATTTATATTTTAACTGTGAAACAAAGATGATAACAGCCCTTTCCCAGAAACAAACTCCCTCCTTGCCTACCGATAAGACTGCCTTTATAAAACTAACAAATCAGCTGCAAAATTAGAAATTATGGTTTAAGAGTCATGCAGCCAGAGGCCTCAAGATTCCTAACCTCCCCAATTGCTCCTAAGGATAACATCACTATTGTGAAACCTAAGATTGGTGTTTGAAGTATTTTTCAGACCCTGCATTCTAATAGACCAGTCGGTGCCACCCAGACTATATGTGGTCATCTGCCTAATATATTTACCAGCTGGTCCATTAGTGAAAAAGTTTGCCAGCCCTTGCTTGGACCACAAAAAGTTTAAATAATCTGCTTTCATATAATGGTAGCATGTGTATTCTTCCAAACATGTGGTCTTGTGGCTTCCACCCAGAAACTGACTCAGTGCAAGAGGACAGCTCCGGCCCCTTATAATTTCATCCCTGACCAACCAATAAACATTCCCCATTCTCTAGCCCCTGCCCACAAAAGTATCTTTAAAAAAAACCCCTAGCCTCCACATGCTGGGAGAGGTTGATCTGAGTAATAATAAAACTCCAGTCTTCCATTTAGCTGGCTCTACGTACATTAAACTCTTTCTCTATTGCAATTCCCGTCTTGATAAATCAGATCTATCTGGACAGTGGGCAAGATGAACCCATCAGGCGGTTATATCACTAACTGGAAAATCAAGAAAACCACCAAGATGAACACACACAGCGAAGGAGAGGAAGATGAAATCCAGAATTTGGCTTGTCCAACTGCAGTGGTGCTTACAACTAATTGATCAGTTAGAGATTTCCTTGTTCCTTCTTCATTCCTATTCCTTCACTTGACTAGCCTTTAAAAAAAACAAAAGAAAAGAAAAGAAAATCCAAGAAGACAAGGTGAGAATGAACCCCGGACCAACCAAAGCCTGCACTGGCTTCATCCTATGCCTATGTCCCGCTGCTACCATGCCCAAGAGAAAGGCCAAAGGGGAAGCTAAAGGAGATAAAGCCAAAGTGAGGACAAACCACAGAGAAGGCTGTCTGCTAAACCTGCTCCTCCAAAGCCAGAGCCCAAGCCTAAAAAGGCCCCTGCAAAGAAAGGAGAGAAGATATCCAAAGGGAAAAAGGGCAAGGCTGATGCTGGCAAGGAAGGGAATAACCCTGCAGAAAATGGAGATGCCAAACACAGCAGGCACAGAGAGCTGAAGGTGCCGGAGATGCCAAGCGGAGTGTGTGTATTTTTGATAACTGTGTACTTCTGGTGACTACAGTTTGAAATACTATGTCACTAACAGAAAGTCTCCGAAGCTTTACTGATGTGGGGAAAACGGCTTTCCCAAGACTTCCTCTTGGCTCCCAGGAGGAGGGACTCCCTGACTTTGACACACATGGTCACCTTGGCATTTCAAAAGCCTTGTGTTATGAAAAAAAATTCCTTTTTATGGCCTCTTTTCCCTTTCCATCTTTCAGCACAGACTGAACTTCCTTAAACCTAGACATCTGTTGGAACCTGACCCCCAGTCATTGGTCACCAGTGTGTCAGGCAATCTGGACTTTCCAGTGATGCCACTGAGATAGCACCCCTCAAAACAGCAGTAGTTCCATTTCTAGATGGTGGATCTTCAGATAAATTCTGCTATTTTCATTTCACTTCCTGAAAGTCAGGGTCAGCTCGTGAAAAATTGTTAAACAACATGCTAAATGTGAAATGTCAACCCTCACTCTGAACTTTCCCTGTTCAGAGCATCAGACAAAGACTTTGTTGGATTTTATAGTGGCTTTCTGAATTTTGGTAGTCCATTGAAGAAGGGAGTTTGAAAGTTGTATACTGTTAATGATTGTCTGCCCATGTCTACCTGAAATACCATGATTATTTATGGAAAGTATCTTTAATAAAGCTGGATACAGTTTGGCTTGGAAAAAAAAAGAAAATCCAGAACTTGTAGACAAAAAAAAAAAAAACCAAAAACAAAACAAAACAAAACAAAACCTAAAGATGTTATTTTCCATATCTGTAGGGGGAAAAAAAGCCATTTCTCTAGGATCCCAAAAATATGTTTTACCTTTTTCTGCTTATGAATTAGTTACATGCTTCTACTCCTGGAAGATGATTTAAATTATAGTTTTACATTTCTGCCTTTTAAAATAAATGGTCCTTAATTTAAAACTTTCTTTCTAAAAAAACTAAACAACATTCTCCATCTCCCCACCTCCAATGCTTGGCAAGGGTCTGGAGCACCCAACCCCCAGTCCCACCTTTTCATCAAGTTTCTTCTGCTCCCACCCTGTCCTAACCCCTTCATATCCTCCATCCTCAGACTTCTTTCCCTCAACACTCACCCTCACCCCATCCACTTGGGGCTTCACAAAGAGTTTGACAGCCCAGGAAACAACAGAAATTCCTTTCAGAAAAACAATAAATTTTAATGGCTAAAATGTTATTTGCTGGGACCTGAAAAGCTACCACAGATTCCTCCCTTGTGAGGTAAAAGTGATTTAAGATTCCAATAAAGCCCTTTCCTTGGGAAAATGCCTCCATTGTTGCTACTCTCCCCTACTACCAGATCACAAAGCACTTTGGCGTGTATTTGCATTTACAGCTGCCTTGAGTTGCTTATGTACATGGAGAACAGCAACTCCTTAACTCTCAATACAAATCCCAGCCCTTTACTCTACTTAGGGGTTTGTTTCATTATTTTGATGCCACCTTTCTGTTTATAGAGAGTAAAGAGAGAAGATGCCTGATTTGACAAAAACAATGGTTCTTAAATTTGAGCTCACATCAGAATCCCTGGAGGGTTTGTTGAAAATTAGATTGCTGGCACCATCCCCAACGCAACTTTCTGATTCAATAGGTTTGGGGTGGGGCCATGGTATTTGCATTTCTAACCAGTTTCCAGGTAGTGCTGATGCTGCTGGTCCTGGCATCACACTTTGAGACTGGATTAAAGAAAAGAGAGGCCAGGTGCGATGGCTCATGCCTGTAATCCCAGCACTTTGGGAGGTTGAGGTGGGCCAATCGCTTGAGCCCAGGAGTTCGAGACCAGCCCGGGCAATGTAGGGAGATCCCTGTCTCTACAAAAAATACGCACCAAAAAATTAGCCAGGTGTGGTGGTGTGCACCTGTGGTCCCAACTACTCAGGAGGCTGAAGTGGGAGCATCAGTTGAGCCTGAGAGTTTGAGGCTGCAGTGAGCCCTGATTGGGCCACTGCTCTTGGACTCCAGCCCTAGCATCCAGTTAAAAATTATTTCCTACCTCCAAGATCTAGGTGACAGCAGATTCGGTCAATCAAGTCCTTTTTTTAAAATTTTCTTTCTTGAGATGAAGTCTTGCTCTGTTGCCCAGGCTGGAGTGCAATGGCTTGACTCAGCTCACTGCAACCTCTGCCTCCTAGGCTCAAGTGATTCTCTTGCCTCAGACTCCCTAGCAGCTGGGATTACAGGCATGTACCACCATGCCCAGCTAAATTTTTGTGTGTTTTTAGTAAAGACGGGTTTTCACCATGTTGGCCAGGCTGGTCTCGAACCCCTGACCCCAGGTGGTCCACTTGCCTTAGCCTCCCAAAGTGCTGGGATTACAGGTGGAAGCCACCACACCTGGCCTCGGTCAATCAAATCTTGAAACACATTATCACCTGCTATTGTGGGGGTATCGAGGGCAGGTCACAATTGGGAACATGGCCCATCCTGTGCTGCCCTTCACTGCTCCATGACAGCATCATCACATGGAGGAAAACATAGCCACAGGTGGTGGCCCAGAACAGGAGCTCATAAAGCAGAAAGGGTGATGCTAAGTGGATGACTCAGGAGCAGGCAGATGATAAACCTCCTTTTCTGCAAATATAATGGAAAAAAGTCATCTTTGAAGAGAGTAGGGGGAAGCTAATGTTTGGGTTACACTTAAAGTTTCACACCAGATATGAGAGGTTCTTACAAGAGGTGATACTCTTGTACCTTGGCTTTGTAAAGGCCAGATTGTTATGAAAATGGTGATGACACAAGGCAATGACTGTCTGAGCCAGATGAATGGATAATGAATAATCTTTCCAGAAAAATGTAGGCCAGGAGTCATATCCAGCTTTCATATCTGACAAAACTAAAATTATAGTTGGGGCTATCATCTTTTCTTAGCAATGCATTTTTACTGTAATTTGGTATTAGACAGTGTTATATACTTAGTAACATTAGTCAGCCTTATTAAAATGGATCTGATTACACAATTTTTTTCTTTTAAAAATATTTTAAATTTTTAGAGCTGGGTGCGGTGGCTCATGCCTGTAATTCCAGAACTCTGGGAGGCTGAGGCCAGTGGATCGCCTGAGGTCAGGCGTTCGAGACCAGCCTAGACAACATAGTGAAACCCCCTCTCTACTAAAAATACAAAAAATTAGCTGGGCATGGTGGCCAGTGCCTGTAATCCCAGCTACTAGGGAGGCTGAGGCAGGAGAATGGCTTGAACCTGGGAGGCAGAGGTTGCAGTGAGCTGAGATCATGCCATTGCACTCCAGCCTGGGTGACAGAGTGAGACTCCATTTCAAAAAAAAAAAAAAATATATATATATATATATATATATATATAAATATAAAGTTTTTACTCTTTTCAAAGTGTAGGATGACTAAACAGGAGGTACTTTGTCTGCAGGAACTTCTTTGGGTAAGGTAAAGTAGTGAACTTTGATATACATATAATTTTAATATATGAATATATTATGTACATATTAAAGATATACATACACTAAAGTCTGCTATTTTCCCTTATATATTTATATTTTCATATTAACTTTATATATTTATTTATACCATTGAGATATTTACATATAAAATTTTTAGTATTTATATATATAAAATTAAACATATAGACACAAATACATACAAATCACCAAGTATAATTTTTTTTTGACATAGAGTCTTGCTCTGTCACCCAGGCTGGAGTGCAGTGGCGTGATCTTGGCTCACTGCAACCTCCACCTCCTGGGTTCAAGCAATCCTCCCACCTCAGCCCCCTGAATAGCTGGGATTACAGGCTCCCACCACCATACTTGGGAAACTTTTGTACTTTTAATAGAGATGGGGTTTCACCATGTTGGCCAGGATGGTCTTGAACTCCCGACTTCAGGTGATCTGCCTGTCTTGGCCTCCCAGAGTGCTGGGATTACAGGTGTGAGCTACCACGTCCGGCATGAACACCAAGTATAATTTTAATTCTCCAAGCTACATTTGGTAATTCTTGAAAAACCATGCAATCTATGGGTTGATTTAGGCACTGGAGTATTGTGGATAGTGAAAAGGATTTTTGGGTTCTAGTCCTTGTCCTTGGAAGCCTTTCTAAGTGGTAGTATGAGTCTACTTTCCTAACTCTGCAGGTAGGGTACAGTGAATATAAGTGTGTCTTTGAATGATGATGCTTGTCTTAGTCCATTCAGTCTACTAAAACAAATTACCATAGACTAGGTGGCTTATGGACAAGAGATTTATTTTTCTCTGTTCTGGAGGCCGAAAAGTCTAAGTTCCAGGTGCAAATAGATTCAGTGTCTGGTGAGGGCCCACAAAGTATGCTTTGTGCATGGTGCCTTCTTGCAGTGTCTTCACATGACAGAAGGGGCAAGGCAGCTCTCTAGGGCCTTTTTATATTAGGGCACTGATCCTATTTATAAGGGCTCTGGCCTCATGTCCTAATCCATCTCCCAAAGACCCCACCTCCTAATACCATCACATTGGGGGTTAGAATTTCAACATATGAATCTGGGAGGGATGTAAACATTTAGTTCATAACAATGCTAATTTTGCTTTGTCTCTGCATCTTGATCCCAAACGTTGTTTTCATGATGTCTCGTGGATTTGAATACATTTTGGGCCTGTTCATGTTCTTGTGATTTTCCTCTTTCTAATGTTTTGAGGGTCTGCTCAGTCAGGTTCTAATGGACTGTAAGCCTCACCTGAGTAAGTGCTTCACCTTGGGAAGAATTAGAAATAGGAAAAAAAAGAAAACCCAACTCTTTTCTTGCTTTCAACTACTACAATCAGTTACCAAGCCCTGTTCAAAATATCTGAGATATGACTGAAGTATTTCCTTTACATCTTCACAAACACTGAGTTCATTAGTTGCCACTGGGGCATTGCAATCACTTCCTAACCTGTTTCCTGCCACCAATCTCACTCCACCCCACTTCACTGTCATCACCATGACTACAGTTTAACATGCTAAAAAAGGTTACTCTTCCTCTCCAAACTTTTTTTTTTTTTTTTTTGAGACGGAGTTTCGCTCTTGTTACCCAGGCTGGAGTGCAATGGCGTGATCTCAGCTCACCGCAACCTCCGCCTCCTGGGTTCAGGCAATTCTCCTGCCTCAGCCTCCTGAGTAGCTGGGATTACAGGCACGTGCCACCATGCCCAGCTAATTTTTTGTAGTTTTAGTAGAGACGGGGTTTCACCATGTTGACCAGGATGGTCTCGATCTCTTGACCTCGTGATCCACCCACCTCGGCCTCCCAAAGTGCTGGGATTACAGGCTTGAGCCACCGCGCCCGGCCCCTCTCCAAACTTTTAATTAGTTCCCTACTGTCCCCAGGAAATAAAAAGTTTCTGAGGCAATTAGAAGGATGGTGGTGAGGGGGAAAATAGCTAACTGTTAATGAGTTCTTAAAATGTGCCAGGCATTGTTCTATGGACACAATTTATTGGGACTGTCACTTAACTTAAATTTAAAACAACTAAATGAGTAGTCATCATTATCATTATCATCATTCCAATTTGTAAGTGAAGAAACAGGAACGTAAAAGAGTTAAATAACGTGCTCAAGGGCACACAAATAATTAGGGGAACAAGGATTTGGGCCTTGTAAGCTATAGAAATTGACAAGATGATTCCAAAATGTACAGTTTATTGAAAAGCAAAATGACTAGGATAGTCAAAACTACTTTGCAAAAGAACAAAGTTGGAAAGTATCACTATTGGATTTCAAAAATTATTGTAAAGCTACAGTAATAAAGACACAATGATATTGGCACAAAGATAGACAAAGAGATCAGTGAAACGGAATGGAACTTCATATATTTTTTTTTTTACAAAGGTATAAAGGCAACTCAGTGGAGAAAGAATAGTCTTTTCAACAAAGGATCCTGGAATGTTTGGATATTCATATGCCAAAAATAAACCATGACTCATATTTTACACGTTATACAAAAATGAACTCAAAAGGGACCATAAGCCTAAATGTAAAGCTTAAAACTATAAAATTTCTAGAAAACATAGGAGAATATCTTTGTGGCCTTGGGTTAGGTAAATTTTTCTTAGATCTGACACCAAAACCACACTCCAGAAAAGAAAAGCAATAAATTGTATTTTATCAAAATTAAGAGATGCTTCTGTTCAAAAGACACTGTTAAGAAAATGAAAATATAAACTACAGATTGGGAGAAAATATTTGCAAAACACACATCTCCTAAAAGACTTATGTCCAGATCATGTAAGAATTCTCAAACCTCAATGATCAAAAAAATTCAATAAAAATTAGACAAAATATTTTAATGGACATATCACCCAACATGTATGGATAGAAAATAAGCTCATGAAAATATACTCAGCAGCGCTAGTTATTATAGAAATGTAAACCAAAACTACAATGAGACATACTAGTTACCTACTAGAATGGATTAAAACAAAACAAATCTGACAATACCAAATGCTGACAAGGATGTGGAACAACTGGAACGCTCAGCATTGCTGTTGGGAATACAAAATGGTACAGCCACTTTAGAAAAGAGTTTGGCAGTTTGTTTTGAAACTTACCATGTGACCCAACATTCCCCTCCTGGATATTTACCCAAGTGAAATGAAAACTTCTGTTCACAGAAAATCTTGTTTGTGGATGTTTCCATCAACTTTGTTCATAATTGCCTAACTGGAAAGAATCCAAATGTCCTTCAACTGGTAAATGGGTAAACAAACATTGGTTAATCTATACGATGGAATGCTATGCAGCAGTGAAATGAAACAACAAACACATGCAACAACATGGATGAATTTTTTTTGAGACAGAGTCTTGCTCTGTCACCCAGTCTGGAGTGTAGTGGTGTGATTACGGCTCACTGCAGCTTTGACCTCCCCCGAACAAGCAATTCTCCCATCTCAGCCTCCTGAGTAGCTGGGATCACAGGAGTGTACCACCACACCCAACTAATTTGTTGATTTTTTATAGAGATGAGGTCTCATTATGTTGCCCAGGCTGCCTTGAACTCCTGGGCTCAAGTGATCCACATGCCTCAGCCTCCCAAAGTGCTGGAAATACAGATGTGAGCCACTGTACCTGGCCTTGGATGAATCTTAAATATAGGTATGTGAAGGAAGCCAGTCACAAAGGCTATATGCATTATGATTCCATTTATACATCTTTCATTTATATGCCCTTCTGGTAAGGCAAATCTAAATGCACAGAAGAAAGATAACCACTTGCCAGGGATTCTGGGTGGGGAAAGAAGTTGACTCCAAAGATGCACAGAAGAAAGATAACCACTTGCCAGGGATTCTGGGTGGGGAAAGAAGTTGACTCCAAAGATGCATGATGAAATTTTGTTTTTCAAGATGGAACAGTCTATAACTTGATTACAGTGGTGGTTGCATGATTATACATATTTTTCAATACTCACAGAACTATACACTGACAAAAGTGAATTTTACTCTGTGTGTCTTATATTTAATTTTTTTTTAAGTTTATGCTTGACCCTGAATGGGTACAGAAAAAGGAAATTAGGCCAAGTGTGGTGGCTCACCTGCAAACCCAGCACTTTGGGAGGCTGAGGCGGGAGGATTGTTTGAGCCCAGAAGTTGGAGACCAGCCTGGGCAACCTAGCAAAACCCCATCTCTAAAAAAATACAAAAAATAGCTGGGCATGGTGGTGCATACCTGTAGTCCCATCTACGCAGGAGGCTGAGGCAGGTAAATTGACTCAGCCAAGAAGATGGAAGCTGGCAGGTCGAGGCTGCAGTGAGTCATGATTGCACTCCAGCCTGGGCGACAGAGCAAGACCCTGTGTCAAAAGAAATTTACTAATTGAAAATTAGGTCAATTATTTGCAATTAATCGAATTCTCTTATTCCTCTAGCAAAGGTTAGTCTGGCCGTAAGCTTTCTTAGCATGTGCATTTCCGCTGAGTTGCTACAGGGGAGAGCTGCAATTGGAGATCTTTTAATGAACCAGAGTGCTCATTAACATGCTTGGAAGGCTCAAAGGATGGTGTGTACACAGAGTAATTTTTTCTAAAAACATCATATAGTGTAAAAACAAGGCAATTAGACAGCTCAAGTGAAGGGGATGGCCAAGACATGATAAGCAGTGCGAGGTCAACTAATGTATGTTGACGTGTGTGTGCGCCATGTGTGTGCACTCACACACACACACACACACACACACACACAGGTTCACAGACTTTTCCAGTGTACTTGTGGCCCAGGTAGCCTTGGGGTCTTCCCTCTGGGGAGTCAAGAGTGAGTCACATCTCCATTTTTGGTTTTGTTGGCTTTAATACCTGAAAAAACCTTATATGATATTGCCCATTTCACTTGGATGGGATACAATTTCACTTCTCCATATGCCCAGATATGTTACATAGCACATTATTTACATAATTAAGAATGAATGGCTGATTACTCCCACTTATCTTCAGTCCTAAATGCAGCAAATGCTGCTGGTTCCTTGTCCATCTCCCCTTGCCACTCGCCATTCTGTACACACAGAGTCTTACCTCAAGCACCTGTGACTGTCTGAGAGCATCCTTGAGCCACATCAGCATGAATGGCCCTTGTATGTGGCAACCAGTAGTGTCAGAGAATAACACTCCCAGGACTGTCCTCAGTCAATGAGAAAGAGAAGTGGAAGAATAAACACCCCAACTTCCTTGCCTCTAGGACAAAACAATCTGAGGCTTATTCTGTACTGTCTTCCAAGGTTCCCAGCATGGACCAGTTGTCCAGAGCTGCTTGTGCTCAGAAATACAGCTTTCATTGTCTTTTCTCATTCCTGACTCAGCTCCCCTTTCTGTCACCAGTGCTTCTCAGGATTAGCACCCAAAGAAACTACTCCCACTCAAATCCTCTCCTCCGGGAATGCTTTTGGGGAACCCAACTGAAGACACAGACAATTCACAGGCTGAAGATTGAGTCCATCCCATGGCAGGGCGGGCAGATATGCCGCTCTAATAAGTGATATGCACCCTGGGATGTCAGCTGAGGAAGGGGAAGAATTTAGATCACACTCATGTATCGGAAAAACAAGGCTATGGAGTAGTTCTCACCAGAAAAGCATTATTGATCTCCAATAAAAGAAACAAAACAAACTGGGAAATTTCAAGGCAACAGTTAATGGATACTAAAATATTATTTAATCAGTTTTCCAGTCCTTACAGTTAGCTTAATTTGGGGCATATGGAAATTTTTTAAAAAGAGAGACAGGGAAACTGACTTAGTTCTAAGTCCCTTGAGGCAGTCCAGAGGTATACATTTGCCCAAAAGTCATTGATATACTGGCAGAAAATTTATTCCTGTCTATTCCTAAGGGTCATTTTAAAGAAACTCTTAGTCAAGGAGTTTTCAAATCCAACTTAATATAATTCATCAATTACAACACATAATCATAATTGCTATTGCAAAAATCATTTTTAAGTAGTCTGAATTCAGTAGTTTCACCAATTTATCATGGATTCTTCTCATTAATGAGATTTTACTATGAATATCATATTATCACAATATCTAGATCATCAAGACATTCTTTTAAGACCTATCCAAAAAGACTGGCAGACTTCAAGGCAACAAAATTAATGAAAAACAATGTCCAATAAATTACCAGGGACTGAATGATATCCCTGCAA